>NC_072738.1:95949193-96100694 GCF_026930045.1 Uloborus diversus
TCACAAGAGATGTGTTCTTGTGCCCTGGGGGCAGCCCCCCCCCCTGCTTTATAAAACTCTTTTTTTACAAAAATATATTGTTTTACTGGCAGGAAAGAGTAGTGCTTTTTTTTTTTTTTTTTTCACTTAGAAGTTTTGAGTACCGCACGTTCTTCCACTGGAGGAAGCGATTGTGTTGGGGGGGGGGGACTTCATTATTCGAAACTACGATTTTGAATAAATATATTTATTCAAAAGAAAAAAAAAACAAGTGATGATAATTTCAAAAATAGATCATTTTATTAAAAAAATGGAAGCCCAATCTATAAAAATAACTATACTAAAGAAATTATCTGAAAAAAAATGCTTAAAATCTGTATTGCAGGCTCTCCCTTTCGAGTTTTATAGGCTCAGGGGGGAATGATTATAAATTATACCAGAAGAAAAAAAAACAGCAAAAATCACTCTCACATTAATTTTCGAAAGCCAAGGGGAAATGACGTGCCAACGGCATAATATGTCAGTAGAAAACTATAAAAAGTTTTTCGAATGGTTGAATTCACTTCTCAAGTTCTTGCAATGTTTTTACAACGTTGAACTGCAATCATTAAAAATTTGAAAAGCCATGAGCGCCCATGTGGGGGAAGGGGGGCAATTGGGAGCTCAAGGCCCCCCTCTTTAGAAATTAGAACTTACTTGCTTTAGTACTTTTTTCTTTGCAAAAAAGTGAAAACGTTTCTTCTCCAGCCGTTAATGAATGAGTTATTAAAAATGCTAAATTTTTGTAACTCTAATCTACTGAAATCGCGGTTTGCATGGGGAAAACATCCTGTAAAACCACAACGAAAATATTTGAGGCTCCCCCCCCCCTCCTTAAAATTTTGCATATGGGCGCCGATGCAAAAAGCTGTACATTACTAGAACTTTCCTTGCATAAAACTTGTATTTAATTCTCCTTTCAAAAAACCTGTATTGATTATCAGTAGGAAATTTTCTAAGTTCAAATTATCCTCGCAACGACTGCATCTACCTATCAAATTGTCAATTACCTGCGTTGTTTTACGCGAAGTAAAATTACTCTCCTAAAACTTGTTTCTTACCTGCATTGTCCCTGCATTAAACCTGTATCCAAATTTTCCCTTCGAAAAACCTGCATTAACCTTCCTGAAACCTGTAGTTCAATACAGGTTTTATGCTGTCATTTTTTCCTGGGTTACAATCATATAGTGCTATCTTCATACCATTTCAGCTTTAACTTTATACAATATTTAGTCTCTAAAAAAATTGTTTTATTTTAACGATGGTAAGACATTATGTCCGAAACACTAACAGGAACCACGTAAGACTTCAAAATAAATATGCGTAAACGTGCGCCGTGTCCGGAGCAAGTTTACGCAACCGACTTGGACTCGCAAATGACTTTTTTAACGGTTAAAACACAAAGCTCTTCATAAAACCGCAATGTCTAAAATTCCCTTAGTTAAAACGTAAAAATGAGAAAAATCATTGAAAAAAATCCGCGTAAACGTACCCCGATCTACTCAATCATTCATTTTAATATGCGTAGAAAGTTAAGAAAATTTATAATTTTTAATGGAGGCCATGGAGGTCATGCATTAACCTTGCATTATAATTTTCAAATATAATGGTTATAATGCTTGTTTTACGGTTACAGAACATTACAATAGTAATAATGTTTTTGTTTTTTCTTTTTAAAACAAATTGTGTGTCGTAAAGACACAGGATAGAAGTGAAAATTCTTTCTTTTTTTTACATTCTAAACTGACGTTTTTCCCCCTCACGCAACGTTCTTGTTCTTTTTACGCTTGACTTATTCATATTAACGACGAAATTGCATATTTACATAAAGCAAATTTTTTATAAACAACGAGAAAACAATACAGTACTCGAAACCCACTTTTTAATTGTTGCCAAAAACAATGGCAAGTAATAGCTATTTTAAGGTTCAATTTGTTCACAAACATTAACAAACTAATTTCAAGGCTTGTTTTAGGTATTCTAGAATGCCACTTTACTTGAATCAAAGACATTTTCAAAACCTGCATTATTTAGAAGGTTAAAATGGCCAAAATATATGCTTTATTAAGTTAAGCCTTGAAATTAATTAGAAATACTTTATGATTATTGTTATCGTTCATTGGTTTTGGCAACAACTAAAAGCGAAAGTATTTAAACTTCATAAAAACTATTAATTTTTTCCAACAATTAAAAAACAACTGAATCATTTCCGCCACACAAAAAAGTTGTGAATCAGAATTTCAAAGCCCTCTCATAAAAAGTTTCATTTCAAGAAACACTCATTTAATTGCCTTGATCTTTTGTTTATATCAATTCATGTTCAGCTATGAAACAAATTACACCCAGTTAATATGCTCCATGTAAGAGTTGATGTCACAAATAGAGTTTCTGCCAAAGAGTTCTTTATTCCCACAGGCATCGTAGTAAAAGAAAATGAGGTTTCACCTCGGCAGAGGTCAAAGCCTTGTATTGTTTCATTTTTCTCATTTCTACCGTCTATCATAGCAGTTTCCTCAAGAGACCCCCAAGTGTTATTCTCTTCCTCTAGATTGCTTGTGATTTAGCTAACACAGTAATGGTCCGAACAAGATAAACAACCTAAGATTGGGATATAGACTGGCGTAACTCGAAGAAAGACAATGGATTATATTCGTGGGATACAAATTGTTTATTGTATTTTTCAGATAAAATGTCATTCTTTGTCGAACAAGTAACAATTTTAACCATTTTCGAAAAATTTAAGTAAAACCTAACTACACGAATAGAGTTTTAAATAATATTGAATTACTAGCGCAGTCAGAAATATCTTCCGAAAAGGGGTTTTTGATCATAATTCTGAAACTGCTTCTTTTATAAATCAAAAAACCCTCAGGGGGGATTTTTTGAAGAAAAATACCTACTGGGGCGTGTTTTTTTTTAATCAAAAATACCTTCTGGAGGGGATTTTTTGGTTCAAAATACCTTCTGAAGGGGATTTTTTGATTACAATAACCTTCTAAAGAGGATTTTTTGATTAAAAATACCTTCTGAATGTTTTTTTAAAATCAAAACAGCCCTTTCATATGCATAAACTTATGTATTAGAATTTGCATTTACGTTAAATCCAATGGCTCTGGTGGGTGTTTTCACTCCCTCCCCTTCACTGCACCACTGTATCGAAAGCAGTTTTAGTTGAATTTGATGAACTGATGTACCGTGATTGAAACCTGTTTGAAGTTTTTAGATATTAATCAAACTGTAAACATAAAACATTTTCCTGATTTTCAAAAATAAATGTACATCAATAGTGCAATTATAGGTGTCGTCATGGTGCAAATACAGTTATAAAATGTTTTGTGTGGTTTGTTTTTAGGCCCCTTTGTCTCCATTTGGAGAGTTTTACTCTCCGAAGGGGCACGCAATCGCTTTGGAGGTGATTAGGTCATACCTGTTTATAAGTATTTTAAAGTTTGTGTTCTGTTGCTCAATTTGTGCAAATTACGCATAGCTTTCCAATTGGCCTCTAATATTTATATACGTGCAAACAGGGTAAGCATATGTAAGAGGTCAAATGTGTAAGATTTGTTTGATTGTTGTGTACATATCGCAATATGCTACTTTTCATTATTGCCTGGGTATAGAAAACATTATGTAAAAGCAAAGTTGAAAACACCGAAATAGACACAGCACTCACCGACTTTGGTTTTAATGTACCCAGTCGAGTCCCGACTTACGCGAGAGATGCGTTCCAAGACTCCTCGCGTAACTCGAAATTTCGCGTTGTAAAAAAATATATGCATACAATTTTTTTAAAGCATACCAAATACTTTTAGACACTTATAAACACCCCTCAAATTACTCTAAAGCATTCCTTAACCATACACTACAGTTTCTTGCATAAAGAACTAAATTTTCACTGCATTTAAAAAATAAATAAGTGTTATTCAAGATGAAATACTTTCAAATGGACAAAATGAATGACCAATGGGAATGAAAGACATATAGTAAAACTACACGGTACGCACAGCATGTAGTAAAATTAAATTGATGCACTATAATAGTACTGTAAAGTAGATATAGTAACAATATTTAAGAGTTAAAAAATGAAGATAGTGATGATTTATGCTCCGTGATCAGATCGTTATTCTTATCTAATACATTTTTAAATATGTTGCTTCGTCCCTATCTTTTATAACGCTTCAATTTGTGGCAACATCGCCCCATCATGATCCATTTATTAATCCACAATACAAGAACAGCTTCCATTTTTATAACATTTACTTTGCTAGACTGCTCTCGAAGCTTCAATACTGAAACTAAGTTTTGAACTTTTACGGATATCTTTTTGTTTTGACTTTTAATTGTATGTATGGAAGATCCACTCATATTTATTGTCGTGCTACCGTCGACGTTTTGTAGTTGTGCAAGCATATCGAGAATCTTAGCCTTTTTTTAAAAAAAAATTATCAGAAACTTTTTTTTTCTTCCTATTTTCTCAAACTTTAGATGAAAGTGACACTATTGTGCCATTATATTTCACCAACTTTTATATTAAGAATGAAAAAATAAATAAATAAATAAATGAAAGATTCTGAGAGGTTATTTGATGCACTAGAATAGTTTGTTGCGGGAACTTTGGATGTAAGTGATGCTTAAAGGGATGTAATAACACATAACAATCAATATTTAAATATCCAATAACGAAGCTGATACTTCCTTCCAAAAAAAATCGTGTTGTTGGCGAAAAATTCGCGTCAGCTCTAAAACTCGTTGCCCGTGAAAAATTCGCGTTAAAGCTATTTCGCGTAAGTCGAATCGCGTTGTAGCGGGAGTCGACTGTAGTTGGAAAATCACAACACGTGCGTGTTAGAAATTAATTTTAAACTAAAATTGTGAAACGTAGTAGTCACGTGGTCCCTTACAATGGCGTTGCATAAATTAGCATCGTACGTGAAGTATGATGAATACTGAATAAAAATTACGCAAAAAAAGATAATGTAAATAAAAATTTCAAAGTAAATGAAACTAAAAAATATATATAAATAAAACAAACAATATGTGTGTATGTGAGTATGTTCCCTTTACAAATCCACAGTTTACGTTGGATCTCAATCAAAATTGGCAGAGAAGTACTTGATCACCGGAGAAGGAATGTAGGGAGAATTTAATTTTTAGAATCCGAAAATGGCATTAATGTCCCTTTCTACTCGAAATAATTATCCGATTTTCTTGTTTTAGGTCCCATTCGAATGCCAGCAAAAAATGCCTCTGAAATTGATTTGCTTTCTTCGAATTAAAAAAAGAAAACGACGCTTTAAAATCACCGGGAAAAACTTAAAAGCATTTTTAAGCCTAATGGAACAGCATTTTCACGTCGAAAAATTATCGTTTGCACAATCTAATTTTAAATTAGCGCAAATAAAACCATTCAGAAGTTTGTCACTTATTTTCTCTCGACTGTGACTAAATAAAATTTTGTTTTTGTTTTGAGGTAAAAATTTCTTCTTTTGATTATTATTTGCAATTTAATTTCTTTCTCTTTTTTTTGTCCTACCAGCAAAAGATAATCAAGGATTTTAGTTGTATTAATGGAGGGTTGCGTTTAATTTATTCGGGAATTTTTGATTTGCTGATTTCTTCCTTTAAGAATGATTATTTTAACGGGAAACTTCACAGTATTTTGTTTTTCTCTAATTGAAGCATGTTTGTTGAACATGTGTCGCTTGACACAACTTTTATTTTCGAGGTAGACCATGCAAAGTCGGGAAATGCAGCTAGTACTGAATAAAATACGCAAAAATGATAATGTCAATAAAAGTTTCAAAGTAAATAAAACTAAAACTTTAAAATAAAAGGAAAGAAATGTCAGAATAGGCAAAAATAACGTGTAGGAACTATCATCGGATGGGTTTTTAATTTTTCACTTCAATACTGTGAGGTTAGGAACATTTACTTGAAAGTTGCATTAATTAAATATTTTTTCTCTGAGTCCTGCATATTTATTTTTCAAAAGTAAATTTTTATCCCTCCCATAATGAAATAGAATTAATTTTCCAACTTGTTGCTCTATAATGCATGATAGCAATATAATGCATGCGAAACTTCTAGGAATTTGCTTTCAATTTGCTAGGAATTTTCTTATTTTTTTCAAATTCTTGCGTATAATTTACGTTGTCAGGAAAAAATATCAAAGTGAAAAATATTTAATATCGTTTACATAGTTTGAAATAAATGTTTAATTATTTTAGCTCATTCTGAATTTCTTTCTGAATAAAAGTCCTTTTTTTTCAGAAAAACATCATACGTTTAACACACATTTCTTTAAGACGCTGCAAATATTTCTTACAATACTGCTTTTTACAACACAAATAAGAAAAAATAGGAGTGTCATTTTGTTTTTCCAGTATGAAAGTGTTAAAGCGTTTATTAGGGAATAAAAAAATAAAACAGCTGTGAAGATATGCGTTTCATAATCTAAAGAAAGGTTTATTTGTGCACAACATGTGTAAAACATTTGCAATGTTTTTTTCAAAACAGTTATCAACAAGTTTTCTTTTACTTAGCATTAAATTTTAAAAAAATGCTTGTACACATTACTTAGCATTAAATTAAAAAAAATGCTTGTGCACATTCAAATCTATATGGATTGTTAAAAACACTAAAAGCAAATTTAAAAGAAAAAAAAAGAGCACACACATACAAGAAAAACTGCTTTTCGATTTGCCCGTTGGATGTATTTAGAAAAGTCAAAATTGCATTGAATCACTATATTAACTGCATATTAAAATCGAACATTAAGAAGACATGTAGGTTTCGAGGTTAAAACCTAGACTCAAAAAAAAAAAAAAAAAAAAAGAAAGAAAGAAAGAAAAACTTCAGCATTATTGCACATTGATGAATTAAAAAACAAAAGCACGATTGTTGTTAGCGCATTGAATAAAACGTATTCATGCGTGCAGCATAGTAATTTATAATTTTTGCAGAATCAAATGTTCATGTTCTTACGGTTATTAAACCTCTTTTTTTAACATCTCGACAAAAAAAAAAATCAACTATATTTTATTTGTTTAAAATAAGCAAGCATCGTTTATAAGTGAATAGTAGAGTAAGTCCGGCAATCTCGCCCCACCTAAGCAGAAACTTTATTTAAAAAACATACAATGACGAAAAATAAAAAATGCTTTCCGTCTCTTTTAATATAGGTCTAGATAATGTATAAAATGTATTATGTCTAAAAACTGTGAGTTAAAATTTTTATTGCAAAAAAACTAAATCGTTACTTTGGGGCATATTACCTTGACAGTCGGACAATTCGCTCCACTACATCATGTTAAATGCCCCACTTGAGGTAACATTACCAAACTTCGTATAACAAGCAAAAAGCATTAACAGTTACCTAAATGAATGCAAATAAATAAAAATCATAATGCTAACAACGTAATAATTGCTAAATTACGCAGAAACAAAATTCTTAATGCATTTTATTTATGCGTTATAATGTTTGTAATATGTAATGAATTTAGAAATTAGAAAAAAAAACTACTATGATTTTTAACATATTTTGACGTTTTTAAAATTATTTTACTCAGTTCTAGATTTTTTAAATTTACATGCATTTGTGTAAAGGCATGGCACACAAAATCAAATTTCATTAATCTGCAAAAAGTTAAATAATACAATTAGCTGTTGATAAATAAAAAAATAATAACAGCTTCTTTGAAGTAAATTTAAATAAGAAACTTTCAGGAACAAAATCAAATGCAAGTAGCATCGCTACAAAGGAAAATGAAAATGATGCTATTTTGTTTCTTCTTTAATAGTTTTTTAAACTGAGTGTACAGAAATACACCGACGTATACTATACCGAATCACATCAACTAGGAGTTACGAGGTCTCTTAATTTTTATCACATGGCAAAAATAGAATGCATTCCCCGAATGCTTTAGCGGCTTTATTGGGCTTTAATAAACAAATAATACCAATTTAAATATGTTACCAGTAATATTTATCAACCAGATATCAAACGTTTATACATCAATTGTTTAAACCCAAGCATCGGTAGCTACCAGTTTTTCATATGCGTCGCTTATATTTTTATACTTATTGTGAAAAAAGTATGACTACCATATGGGAACAAATAATGCAAAGTTCAATCTGATCTCGTGACTTGTATTTACACGCAGCAATGCTAAATATTGGACTCACTCACAATTCTTATATTTACGTTGCTAACGTTTGTTCGTTATAACGATGATAAATGATTCGAAAATACTGTGTTCGACTTACGTAAACTAAAAAATTACACGCTGCTCTCTCAAGGTCCCGTCTATACTATAACTTTGAGGCATTACTGTTTTATATATCAGAAAAGTTAGAATAATGTTGTGACCCAATGGTTCCCCGCAAACCAGCCTACGGTTTTAGGTGCAACCAATTTCTTAAATAGAAGGGTGTCAATAAAAGACTGTAAAAAAAATCCGAAGCGTTCTTGGTTATTTCCGTGGAACGTTCCTTGAATTCAGAGGTTTTCACCTATTTCCCCGCAAAATCAAGTATCTTCGCAAAAACGTTTCCTGAATTGCTAAAAGATGCAAAAATGCAGACTTTTCACTGGTGTGAAAAATGTTTTTTTGCTACCAATTTAAAGGTTGTCTGAGCGTGTTTATTAAGTGTATCGGTTTCAGTTAAATTACGACCCGTCTGGATTTGACTAAGCTCCCAATGGGAGCAAATAAGTCACTGGATAGCTGCAGCTGTGCGAGGTAAAAATTGCTGGCAATTATTCGCTTAGCTTTAGCCATGGTTACGCTAATGCTTCTGGAGCTTTCTGGGTAACCCAGGAAGGTTCTAACCAAATGCATTAAACCTATTCAATGTTTCTAGAAGTCTCAATGTCTTCACGACTGGCTTTAGCAGGGAAGATTTCCTAGTATTTCCAAGAAGGTTACTGACTTTTATCGGAAAACGTTCCTGGTTTTTGTAAGAATGATACTGGTTGAAATTCGGCACATCAGCTGCCTATTATTTTCCGGGAACGTTTCCGAATCGTTTTTACAGTGAAGCATTAAGGCGGGCAGGAATAAGTTGGTTGGTGGAGAAAAAACGAAAGTAATTAATATTTTAAACAATATGAAGAAGTAGTAAATGTTCACTAGAAAGGGAAAACAGAAATCGTTTATATTTTATTCTTTGAGTGTTTGAACAAAATATGGACGGATAATATTGTCGACGGTTTTGGGGGAGGGGGGGATCATGTCCCCATGACCCTTCCCTTGTAACCGATCCTGAAAGGGGTTGCGACTCTCAGGTTAGGGAACACCAATGATTTAAAGCATCATTTTTAACAATTAAACTAGCCGAATGTTGTGTTTCATCGAACAGAAAAAAAAAATCCTCAGAAAAGAATTCTCCAATCCAGAAAGATGTTCATCTTAGTTTTTCAGTTTTACAAACATTTTGTGAGTTTTTTTTTTTTTTTTTTTTTATTTTTTTCTTTCAATATTGGGACTTAATGTCTTATTTTTTTTTTCTTTTACATTTAAAAATAAAAACTTCCTAATGCAGACACGATTGCAATCTTACAGTCTTCTGGGAAAAGAAAATAAGTATAGGTAATTCTCGGACTTATATCAACACAAGTAAATAATACTCAATGTGTGGCACAATACCCTGACGATCCATGAGTGAGGCAAGTAATCTGTAACCAGGGGGGGTCATATTACCATTTTGTCAAGGTTAATCGCCTCACAACCTCTTGTTCAAACATCAATCCGATTTTGCTTTTAAACAACGATAAGAGCCTTCTTTATTGTGTTCTTTCATAGGCTTGCCAGATTTCTGAAATGTAAAACCGGGACACCGGAATACCCCCCCCCCCTCCCCCTCCTCGTCGCGAGTATTCAAAAGGAAACCAGGGGTGATAGTGGACTCAAGTAAAATTTTCTGAAGACAGTGTGAAATTTTCAGAAACTATGAGGAACTCGATCCCCCTCCCCCCCCACCCCGTAAAAAATTTTGCAACATAAATTATTGAAAAGAAACATTTAAAAAAAGTTTTCTTTTTTTCTAACAATTTTTCAGCTTTAAAATGTGTTTTTAGCCCAAAATGTTTGGAAATTTCGGATTATAAACACCCCTTAAGGGAACACATCCCTGGCTGGTTCTTAGCGAATTTTAGAGGGTAGTTCATTCTTAATGCAATGAATAAATACTAATTATGACCCTAAACCAGGGTAGTAATAAATAACACAAGCAGATAAATTTGAACATTTTATTTTTTACCTGTTAATATTTATTAGTTACTTTAGTAAAAAGAAATACTTTGAATGAGGAATAAAAACTTGAACAATATTTATATGTATTTTGCATTCGCTAGGACTTTTTTCGAAAATACTTTTTTGGTTTTAATGTTGCCGTAAAAATCCTCACAAGCTGATTCGATATTAATTTTCTAAGTCTATGTTTCAAATGACAAAGTAAACATCCAAAATAATCCTTCACAGTTAATATTTTTTAGACATTTTTGGTCATCTAATCAAATTTATCTTTTTCCGGGACCTGAAGTAAACCGGCCGGAACACCGGGATTTTCTCTGAAAACCGGGGAATGTCCCGGTCAAACCGGGACGTGTGGCAAGCCTATTCCTTCACTATATAAACAGATAACTTAACAGAATATTGGAACGCTAGTTACTTTAACAAAAGTTCTTAAAAGTACTAACTTAGATCAAGCGTCAAAAAGTGTCGCTCTTATCTTTCATTTTGCTATAACTCTGTAATTTACCCTTAAAAATTCATTAAAAATGACTTAAGTGTAAGCATAAAACTTTTCATACACAAATACGTTTTAAAAATTTGACACGGGCGCACCCCATTTCTGAAATCGTAAAATACAGTTACTGGGGCAAATTATCTGACGGGGCATGATACCCCGACTTACTCTAAGTAGTACCAAATTATTTTGATCGTTGAGAAATGCACATAAAACAAAAATTAACCGATATGCAAAAAAACGAAAACTGTCTTTCATGTTGATATTTCTGTATATACATTACCAACACAATTTTAAACGCCGGTAATCTACTGAGTGACTAAGCATTATATATATTCCCAGACGTTTTACAGCAAAGTATGAAACATTAGAATAGGTGATATTTTTTTTAATGTTCTATACGAAATTTGATATTATTACTGTTTTGCTATTTGTGAACAATGAATTTTATGTGTGACGAAGCGATTCCAAAAGAATTCTCGCGACGAAATTTCAAAGCAGGATTCCTCAGTTTTGATTTCACTTTCTTCATTTTGAAAATGGTTCTTCACTACGATAAGTACTGCCAAGAAGGGCGTTTACAGAAATCTTGGGGGCCCGTTATATATGACTATTATGGCCTCCCTCCATACTGTTTACCCCTACGTCTCTACATGTATTCTACTCCTCATTTAAAAAATCTCGGGCCCCGTTAAGGCCGGGCCAACAGGTGCCCCCCCCCATCGGTGCACGCCCCTGACTGCCAAAAAGGGACGTTGCAAACAGAGCATACCTTTATTAATATGCAATGAATAAAAATGTAAGAGTCCAAATTAAAACTTCTCCTTTGAACACTCTTGCATTAAAATGCTATGTATTTTTCTTTTGATGCAATAGTGGTTATTGAAATGCTAGTAAATATGGAAAACACCCATTGAAATTACAGGGTGTCTAGAAATAGACCTGACTGGTTTTAAAAATTTATAATAGGAAAACGGTTAATGATGGAGGGGGAAAAAAATCTTGCAGAAAATTCATGTGGTTGGCCGACATTTTTTTTTTACAAAGTTCCAAATTTTAGTTAAATTTTTTTTCAGGAGATGGCGCTGTAGATTCTTTTTTAGAACCCTTTAAACCAAAAAAAGAAGAATTGAAATACTCCGATTTTTCCTCCGTTTGCGACATGTGATAGCAGCCGGCTGTGGACATTTTGAAAATATTGTTGAGATGTTTTTTTTTAATTAAAAACATTTTTCGAAAAACTATGGTGTACTTTTCTATCTTTCTTTAATTTATGGACTTACGGTCTGCAGAGCCATGTATTAGAAAATTCTTGAACAAAAATTTGAAACTCTGAGGATAAAACGTAAGGGCCAACCACATGAATTTTGTACAAGATTTTTTTTTATTTTGATCTTTGACCGTTTTCCTGTTATAAATTTTGGAAAACAGTCAGTCTACGGAATTATGGTCTTTATGGACTGACGGTATCCAGAGACATCTATTAGAAAATTCTTGAACGAGAATTTGAAACTCTGAAGGCAAAACTTAAGGCCCACCGCATGAATTTTCTGCAAGATTTTTTTTATATATATATTTAATATTCCTGTTATAATTTTTTGAAAACAGCCCGTCTATTTCAGGACAGGTAAATAGTTAGAAGTGCCATTGAAATGTACGCAGCTGGAAAAAAGGTGGATCACGGGCCACGCGTTGAAGAACACTCCTATATAATATCTAGTTTATTAGTAAAATAAGAATCATATCATACATTGCTGACTAATTTAAGGCCATATATATAATAACCAGGATTTCTATAAAAATCCTAGGTTTGAAACTTTGCTAGAAACAAATACAATAAGTTACTCTAAAAGTAAAAAATTGGAGAAATTTGATTCTCACAAGTGATTCACCAGCATTTTTTTTTTTTTTTTTTTTTTGACGATAACTTTGGCATGTTAGTGTTGACATTTACATAATAATATTAACTTTTTACTACTATTCTGACTTTCACTGTAACATATATTTTTACTTCGGCGTAATGCAAATGAATGCTTTTAATACAAACTAAAAACCATTTTTTAAGCTGGAAGCCAATTGAATATAGTTTTTCATAATTCATTCTCTGCCAATCATGATTAATTAAACATTTCAAACTTCATTTTTCATTTTTCGTTTTTAATTTATTTCATTTATAGCCATTTAAAATGCCGAACATGCATAGCAAACTTTTTTCAAAGCCCATTAAGCAATCAAAGAAAAAAAAATCTTACATGAATAAATATTATGCAAAATAAGTTTCACAAAATACCCATAAATTACATATTGGGGGAACTGCGAGGATATCCATTTATTCCATGCGCATCCAATAAAGTATATCATGTTCATCATCTTTGTTTTCGACCGAAAATTTATCCACTTAATATGCGTGTTGTAAGAATTTGACGTCATATATTGAGTTCCCAGAGAATTCCAATATGACGCTCGGCTATTTGCTGGAGGAAATGTAGTTTGAAGCCCTAGAGCTCAAAGTACCTCGAGCATTTGTGCTGATTCATCTTCTTCCTTTCTCCAGGGAGCCCTGTATTGCTCTGCTTTTCTGAGTCGCACGTGATTTGATTTCTTGAGTTTTGGTGCGAAATAAACCATTCTTCATGACAAGAGGTTTTTGCTGTGTTTATTCAGGGCTGGAGTGTTTCTAATGAATAATATATTTATGAGTTTGTTTGAGATTTAAGGAGGATAAAATGAATAATCTTTCCGCATTGTGCTCCTTAAGATTTTTTTTTTTTGCCTATGATTGATGAATAAAAAATTTCTGAAATAAAATATTAAAATTATGTTTATTTTTTTATTATTACATGTTCCAAAGAGGTATTTGAAATCAACAAACTAATATTAAGTAAAGGAATGATAAGAAGGTTTTGATCATACATGACAACTTTCTTGTACTTGATGAAAGCACAGTAGCTAAAACCTATTTAAAAGAAAAGCATTAAGATAAATAAATACGTTTGTGCTGAATAGTAAACGCACAAATTGCAGATTACAGCAGACACGTGTTTCGGCGTTACAAGGAACGCCTCTCTCAATGCAAAAAGTAATGAGCTTATTTTCATCCATAAGCTCATAACTTTTTGCATTGAAAAAGGCGTTAATTGTAAGGCCGAAACACGTTTCTGCTGTAATCGGCAATTTGTGCGTTTTGACGTTATTTCTTAATGTAGCATGTAATTTATTTTGTATTGTTCTGTGACTATTGTTTTGGTTAGATTCCAAAATGCGGGTACATATGTGAAACTCAGCTTTTAAGTATAAATAGTTCACAAAACAGTACTTAAATCTAGTATACTTTGGTTGAAAAAAGTATTAGCGTTATGATTTTTTTTTCATTACTGCGGAAATTTTCAAAAAACAAAATTTGCAGGAAAATGAAGGAGTTTTATTATTTAATTGACCATTATAAGATTTTAATGACATTTAAAAGAGGCATCCTGTACACGAAGCGGTTAGTGGCATCAACTTTTCGGAAAAGTTGCCTATTAATTAGTTAAATGGCATTTTTCGTAGTCTTCGCATGAGGCATCTCTAGTTGAATCAAAATTTTTTCTTATAAGTCGAATTTATTCGAGCATCTGCTCCACAACTTCGCTGAAACTAAAACCGAATTGACTGTCAACCAGCTAACTCGTGTTTAGAGCAAACAAAGACCACTATATAACATGACCTGTCTTATCCGACAATTTGGTTCTAAAGATGTCGGGGAGAGAAAATTAGGTATTGGTACAAAAGCCTCGTTGCAGAAAACTCGTGCCCAAGCTTTAGATGTGTTGCCTAATTAATGCTTGATTATTGCTTTCTGAAAATGAAGAAAATTTAGTTCATAAAAATTAAAATATAAAATAAGGGGTGAAAATGAGGTTCTTTGCAGTAAACACTTCCCGAGACACTTTTGTTGAATTTGTGAACTAAGCTACCTCTGTGGATTAACCTTAAGTGACATTTTACTCAATTTACTATCAATTGTTTTACAGCATGGCAACCAGCGAAAACTATAACGTATTTAAAAATACTAGAAACAAGGTCATATTAAAAGCTCCCTTGAAACCGAAATGACGGATAAGTCGGCTTGCCCTTTTTCAAGAGGCTCTATAGCAAACGCTTGGCACCATAGACTAATAATAAGAGTAGACCGAGCTATGGCAACCCTTTTGCTGCTCATAAACCAAACCATGTGACTGGTGGATATCCTAGCAACAGCGGGCGTTGATCGTAGCAGACGATAATAATAAACGAGAAATAAAATAAATACAATTGATGGAACACGGAAGAATGATCTTTTATGGAGTGCGATTTGTAAATTTGTTATTCTAAGTTGTAAATATTTTGTTAATATAGTGAGTTTTTCGTTTAGATAGTATTGTGCATTTTCTTTAGTCCATTGCAATCACTCTCTAAGGAATTAAAGATGAAAGCGCCCAAAAAGAATCAGCAAACGGTAAAATTTTTACCTACAATTTCAATTTAAGATACCGATTAGTACATTTTTGCGTTAACGCAAAACGTTTACGCCATTACGTTTACGACAACGCTGACGTAGCAGTTCCAAATGAAATAAAAGTTACTGAAAACTGTGATCGAAAACTAATTACTAATGTCAAAATAATTCATAACTAAACGAAAAACAGTTCAATCTCTGCACCTGGAAAAAGAAAAAAAACTATAATGAAAACACATTACGTCTTAAAATATATGTTGAGTGCCAAACGGTAGATAATGCTGCTATCTAGCAACCATGCTGCCAAAGTTTTCGCCAAGCCTTCCACCAGTCGCATGATGTATCTCTGAACCAATTTCTTCATCATTAAGTCTGGGAAAGCTCGTTCTACTCTTATTATTAGTCTATGCTTGGCACTGTCTCTACAAGTGTAACCATCTAAAACCCTGGTTACACTTCTCGGGATGAGAATAGTAGTGGCACATGTGCTGCCTAGTGTCCCGAGCACAGCTGACACAGTCGTGTGAAGGAGAACAGGCGATTCCTTCACCTTTATTACTGGTAATACTTTCTAATAACCGCCCGTTCGAAAGTTGGGTTAACAAAGTCTAAATTTAAATAGCTCTAAAGATTCATTTATGTTTTGACTGGAATCAACTACAGTTTGGCCACGGATTGTATGGACTTGGCAAGTGTCGAGTTAAACCGAGTCTATCTGGATGAGTGGGGAAAGTAAAAATTTGACACCAGTGTTCCACTGATTTAAACGTGAATCTGCTTCATTTATAGTCTAACACACATCTGCAAAAGCTGGCATCGCTAAAAACTAATAGGTGCGTCCATTTCCGTCTGTAAACCGGAAGTTTGCCTTTCCATCTAATCGTTGGTCAAACTGTATGTATTTAAGATTATTTTTAAAACATTCCAGTTCAGTGGCGATGAAAATTTAAGTTATTTTAAAATCTCATTTTACCCCACAGTCCCTTAGAATGAAGGTTTTAATAAAACAAACCGAAAGGTAACACAATATCGCGCAAGTAATTAATTAAAACTTATTTAGCGCACTCAGGAGAGTTTTGCAGGTGATAAGTAAAAATCAATAACAATAATTTATGAAATAAAAATACCAAAGCAGTCAATTTGTCTTTCCACTATCTATTGTATTAGTAAAGCAAATGAGTGATTGCGATTTTTCTCTCTCTCTCTTTTCTACCGTTTTATGAATTTTTAAGCAAAAAAACTTACGAAACACAAATAACTAATGATACCATACACTTGACATTAAGAGCACTTCAAAAAGCAGCACTTGCAAGATGACAGTCATTGTTATGGTCAATAGCTTTGGCAGTGACAGTTATAAGCATGGTTGAGCGAGAATTCGCCGTGCTAATAAAAATAAGAGAAATAAAAAACAAAAAAAAACATAGCATATTTTTAAAATTTTTTTTTCTCATTACATATTATTTTTAAATTAGTTCCAAGTGAGGAATAATGGTTACACTAACTGATAATAATCTATGAGAACGCAATTTAATATCAATCAAGTGTTCAGGAAATAAATTTCAGAAATACGTTTTTCCTGTACTAATACTAATCCTGCATATTGCATTAAGAAAATTTTATCTGCAAAATATGATCAAATCTAAAATACAATAATGTTTTTTTTTTTTTTTGTATAAAAGATAAACAAAAGACAAAAGTGTCTCTTCAACAAAAATTCAATATGCTTCAAAAATATTACGGTATTATATCATAAAAAAATTGCACATTATTATATTATTATTAATTATTATCCTGAAATGTAATGCTATTTTTTAAACGGTGAAAAAAACTAGTTACAAATTTTTGAAAGAAATCTTTGTTGCAGATAAGAGATGTAAAAAAAAAAACATAAAAATTAGTTAACAGTATCCAAAACATTTTTTTATGTGGTTCTGCTGAACATTACTCTTATTTTAAGGAAGATAGTTAATCACCAGACTAACACTTCTATTACATTTTTATCTATGCTCTTTTTCCATTCAGAGCAATAACAAACGCTAATTAGTTCATTTCATATTATTACGTTGTATATTAAAAAACATAAAAACAAGAACACATTTTTTTTAAAGAAAATTAACTTTTTTGCCAGCGTTAATCTCCGTTTGCATAAGACTGTACGCATTGTTCATTGGTCCTTAAGAAAAATATGGCAAAATATATGTTTCGCTAACGAAAATTTTTTGTCCCTTATTCAATATTAGACGCCTTGCTGAAATTCTCTGCACTGTTTTAATTTTGAGAAGAATTTTTGAAATAAACAGATTTTTTTTCAAGCATCGGGAAACATTAAAAAAAAAATATATATATAATGTTTTCAGTGCTTTGAATCGCTTTTTAAAATATTTTAACGAATGCATTAATTCTTTGTCCAAATGCTCTTTGTTGCTATAGTTTTACAGTTTATAGTCTATGCTTTCTCATAAAACTGTAAAGGATATATGTAACAATAAACATTTTTTTTTTCAGCTTCATGTGTTACACTAAATGTTACCGTTTTGATGGTGTGAGGAAATTATCAAGCATGAAGCAACACCTCCCATTAATCCAGGTTTTATTTCAGTTTAAAAGAAACCTCTCATTTGTTGGTGTCAGTTTAATTGTTAAGAGGACACATAGCTCATGAAAGTCATAGTGTTTGGGAAAAACATTAAATCTGCTCTAAACGGAAAAGTTTTAAATAAATAAAACAAATACCACGTAAACGACTCAATTTTTTTTCACAGAAATGACATAAATCCAAAAAAAAAAAAAAAAGAAAAACGTTTCTAGTAGTAAACTTCGGTGTCATCCTGGCAATATCAGGTGAAATTTTACTAGAACCCATGTTAACCTTTTTCTGTGTTGACTGTAGCTGAAAAATTATATTATTTGATTTTGTTCCATGCGCTGAAACTTCTGTGGAGGAATCAGGCTTTGTTTAGTATTATGTTCTCTACGGTAAAACTTGAGCTCGAAATATGCAAAAGGTATGCACTAAAAATAAAAAATTTTTGTGTTCTAGAGATGAATTCTTGACAAAATATTCGCTAAGATTTTGAATTCAACTTAAACTAAATTAAGAATCAATTTTATTGCATTGTCGTCTACTAAAGACAAACCCTCTATTGCAACCAAATCCTCATATATAAATAGATATATATGTGAGGATTTGGCAAGCCTCATAAATCCCCAAAAAATCTTCATAATTCCCTCCCCCTTTTGCTCGAGTCAATGATCGAGTAACTTTCCTGACGTCACCAACTATAAAACTCGTTTCATGACATGAAAGTTTGATAATATGTTTTAATAATATTCAGTAAGTTACCACCCATTAGCCAGGGTTAAGGCAGAAATACATGAAATACACCGCCAGCTCACTCATTCCAGCCGAGGACTGCAGTTCCATGTTTTTTCGCACTCATCAGCCCGGCATAGTAAGTGAGTGAGAGGGAGGTAGGAAAACTCTTAAAAAGCCAAGAGTGCCAAACAAAATGGTAGCTAATACAGAATTAGTACTGACCAGACGACTGCCCGAAACAAAATAGTTCGTTTCAAATCGAAGAGTGAAGGCGTGGCATGGTATATTCCGTAAGTTACCGCCCATTAGCTAAGGTTAAAGCAGAAATACATGAAATACACCGCCAGCTCAGTCATTCCAGCCGAGGACTGCAGTTTCGTGCTTTTTAGCACTTATCAGCCCGGCATTCAGATTTCATGAAAGTGAAATTTCTCTCAAGGGTTGATTCAACGGGTTGGTGCTCTTTTCTTTCATTTCAACCCACAAAAAAAACCGTAATCAAAAAATGTAAAAGCTCTCCAAAATTTTTAAAAATAATGATCTTTTTAATAAAATGTTTTTAATATCATGTGTCAAATGTTGCACTCTTGAATGATGTTTTTAAATCTTGAAAACGAAATTTCCCTCAAGTGTTGATAGGCTGGTCGGTTTATCCTACATCTTATAAACCTGATAAAATATTACTGATACATAAAAGCTAATATAATCACGATATATATGACCGGAATAGACATTGAATATATCCAATACTCTTAGCCAACCAATGTGTTGCGGTGCAAATTAAACGCATTATGGTAAAGCCAGTACTGGTAAAGTAATTCCAATGCGCGAGCATAATAAACATGATTTGCATAATGCTGCCTTCGGCGTTGACACTTCAAGATCGACTCACTCCAGATAAAATTATTGCGACGAGTTCAAAGGGATCACATAGAAGCAATTTACGGAATGCTCATTGGCTAAAATATATGTCAGAGTCTACAGTAGTCATGCACAAGCTGGTAATTTAACCCTTGCCTTATCTATTTTAATACAGACTCCAATTAAATATAATAAACATATGAGTATAATCATTACTGCGCAAGTCATTAAGGTCTGACGAAGGGATTATTTTGTAACCTAAACATAATGGGATCAGGATGCTGCAATAGCGATGCTATTTACTAAATGGCATCAAAAAGGGCAAAGGAAATGTTTAGTGGAACAGAGCTATCTTTAGTGAATTTAAGTGTCTTTGCTAAACAACACATTTATATCATTAAACTGAAGAAGAAAATAAAGCGCATTTTGTTTAATCTCTGAAAAGCCGTTTCTCTCCAAGAATAGTAGCATTTTTGTGGTGCACGTGAATGCTCTAAACTTCATTTCAAATTAATCGCGAGTAAGAAATAAAAATTTCTTTGCTTCAGAAATCACACAAATAGGTATTTTTGTTAATAAAAAATGTCAATTATATTTTTAAACATTACTTTCGAAATGAAATCTAGACTTCTACGGGTAGGAAATATGACTGAGCTATCGTGCAATGAGCCATAGATCATCGGAGAAACTATACCTATCGAAAACGGAACTGTTTGCCCACGGTTGAAACGGAATCGGCAAACATCCAGTTAAGACTAGTGAGTGCCGGATCGTCAAAAAAGTAGATCCGCGGATACGGATACGGATCTGTTTTTTTTTTTATCCAATTCAACTATCCAAGTGTTTACTTTGTTACGTAAGGTATTTCCGTCAGAATAATAACACTGCTTCTTCAAAAAAGGTCATCTATGGCGAAAATATAATCAAGACTATGATTTATTCTTTAAAGAAATCTCCGTTAAAATTGAGGGAGAGTTGGAAGGAACGGGTCAACTCTGCATAAATGCTTAAATAGAATGTGATAAATTATTTCTAGCTTGCTCGGTAGACGAAGGATACAGGAGCAAGAGTGCAAAGCTGCTACGAGACAGGCTAGAAATATTTTTCGCATTTTATTTCAGCAGCGTTGACCCATTCCATCCAACTTACTCCGACCGACAGAGCCGGAAACACCTTTACAAACAGTAAATAGAGAATTTAGTCTCACCTTTTTTGAAGAATGCCGAGAAAAACCAAAATGAAGAATAACAGAAACCCCAAATCCATAACAGAAACTAATATTTAACTTAAAATTAAAAAAAAAAAAAAAACATGTCCCAGACGGCCGACCTGATATTGAGATGGATTTCGCGGTTCAGAACACGCATTGTTAAAAAATATGAACTGACAGCGGATAGAAATTTTAAATCATTGAGCTTTTCTCCTTATCCGACTATGAAATAGCTACCGATCATGAGTATAAAGACTTTGAATAGCATTTAAAGTTTCCTTAATACGATTATAGCTTTTACTGTATGAAACTTGGAAGTTCCAAACAAATATCAAACGCAGAAAACTCAGTTCTTTCAAATTGGGGCCAATATTGTTAACGTACGGGTAAGTTTTTACTACCATAATTCTGAAATACGTTAAGTCGGTTTTTATTAATATTTCCGGTAGTTCAAGTTCTGCAAAAATGAGACCAAGCTAAGAACACTTTCGATCAAGTCACCTTTTGAACGAAAAAAGAACTATCAAAATCGGTTCATCTGTTTAGGAGCTACGATGCCACAAATAGACACACAGATATACTTTTAAAACTTATTACCCGTTTCTGTTTGGAACGGAGGGTACAAATTGGCTTCTGAAATGATACCTTATAGTTTAGGGAATAAAACCTAATTTAAACGAAATTGAAGAATCTTTTATTCAAATATTTAAGAATTTTTAGAATAGAAAAGATCCGTTTAAGATTCGTCAAAAAAGTAGCGGATACGGATACGGATACAGATCTTTATTTTCCCTCGGATATCCACGGATACGAATACGGATACGGATATCCGGAACATCACTAGCTAAGACCAGTCAATCCGAATAAGAGGTAAACGTAAAAATTGGCTACGCGTGTTTCACTCACTTCAATGTGACTCTGCTTAACTTTGAGGCTGACACACATCCGTAAAAGTTTTCATCCCTTAAAATTATTAGATGCATTCATTTTTGTCTAAACCGGATGTTAGACTCTCCATTTCATCGCTGGTGAGACTGTATGTCTCTGACGAATTAACCATTTCAGCAAATCGAATTACAAAAAGCTTCAGAGACCACTTAAGTTAATTTATCATCGAAGTAAAACTATTCTGAGCTCTCACTGGATAAAAACATTAGATTTTTTTAAAATTTGAATAAAACATTGATTTGATTCTAACCACGAAAATATGGACATAAACAACTGATTTTTTTTTTTTTTACATTTACTTGGTTTTATTAAAAGCATAACCTGTATAACCATCCATTAAACAGACCATGTTCTGCCAGGAATAATTCGAATATTCGTAAGGACATTAACACACACTTTGATGCTTTATAATAATTCAAAGATCACAATAGATACCTGTTTAGGAAAGCTTCATCTTCACCCTGAAAGGCGTGAGTATAATATGTAATTGTTTAAAACTGCATACATGTGTTTTGGGAGCATAATGTACTTCTTTTTCAATTTAAAATAAAGGAGTGTATAGAGGAAAAGACATTCGACAAAAGGCGACCAATAGTTTTTTCGGATGCCTTTTCATTTATGAGCTCGCTTATTTTGCATTGAAAAATGGGTTCATTGTAACCCCAAAACACGTTTTTATAGCAATATGTAATTTTGAGCAGTTAAAGGTTGTTATTTCTTACTTTACTTATCTAGCACAAAATTATTTATTCAATTTTACGTGCATACAGTTAATTTTTCACATTTTTCGTCACAATTTTCTATTTCTAGTATAAATATCTGCGTACAAACACACACATTTATTACTTGAAAAAAGTGTGTATCAGAAAATTTAAAACATTAAAAACTCCTTATTTTTAATGTTTTAAACCAAAATAAAATAAAAATTAATTAAAAATGTGTTGCAAATATTTGTTTCAACTCTTCTAAACTTATTTCAACTAAACGAAACATATCTTCCCTAATATACATCATAACCATTATCTCATCATCATACATCTTAACCATTTCTCTATAAAGCATATCGTCCAACGACATTGAAAGAATGAGTTACAATATTGTCCGAAACGCATTATATCGGGCATTAATATTATCTTGAATAGCCCTCTTTTATTGACTTACCGATTCGGAGAAGGACGTCAACAAGCAGTTTTGATGTCGTTCAACAATACCCATTAACAAGTTTATGTAATGGGTTACATTTGTTGCCGAATGTCAATAAATACTTCGGAACATTCGACTATCAGTTCTTTAAACTATTCTAAGCTCCTCAGCTAACTATAGTTTGGAATTCCTTTGAAACTATGTCACTTCCATTTCTCACGTTTGGTGGTTGCCATGGGACAGAGAAATACTTTCTCGTTTTAAAATCAACTGATATAAACTTTATTGTGTGATTCTAGAAGAAATAAATGTTTCATTGAGTTTTAAATAAATATTTGTCATAATGATTATTCAGATCGATTTTTGAACGTAGCAATCACACTTCGTCCTTTCATATTTGAGAAAGAATAGTTTGGAAGTCGGCCGCCTTGTCTAGTGGTCAGAGCAGTCTGACTGCGATGGGGAGGTCTCGGGCTCGAATCCCGGCTCGGGCATGGATGTACTTTCTTTCTCCTGTCCTTGTGTGAATGTGGTTTTTGCTGTGAATGAAAGCTTACCCTATAAGCGGGTCCTTGTGGCATATGTGTTCCGTGGAAGTCGGACTTCACACCAAATCAGGCTACAATTGGAAAAAGAGAAGCAGCGCACCTCCAAATTGCCAGCCTGCCTGGCACATGGCAAAAACAACAACAATACTTTAAAAATCATACGAATCATGTTTAAGTTACAACAAAGAACACACTGTGAAAAAAAAAAAAAAAAAGAAAGAAACGATCCTGAAAAATAATGGGTAATGTCTAATTTCTGCCAATAACATACTGGCAAACTCTAGTCCTTCCTGCTTTACCGGAAAAGCTCTTTAAGTAAATAAGAAGAAGCTAATGCGATTTTGCAAGCAATTCGTTAAATACTACACTATCCGAAGACTATTTTTCACCCTTGATTGAACTCAGTCAAACTGCAGAACTCAATCAAACTGTTTTCGAAAAAAAAAACTTCGTTTTTTACAAGAAACTGACGTAAACATGTGAAACCCCGAAAAGTTACCCGGAAGTAATCTGTGACATTTCGTTTTTTTTTTTTTTTTTTTTTTTGAAGTGATAATTTCTTATTGGAGGGTAAACCGATTTGTGACATAACGCGCGTAACGGCGCAACTCTCGTTTGGCATTTATTTCGTTCGCGCATACTACAGAAGCGCGCATGGTCGGGGAAATTTTGTTTCTTTACTCTTTGGGGCAGCTTTGAAAGTTCAGTGATAGTAGATAAAGTAATGATACTAACAGAAGATGGATGATCGTCGCAACATAACACAATATCCTAACAAAAGGTGAGTTTAGATATACAATATACTTGTAAACTATTTATATTCAAAACGGCAATCAATCTTTAAATTTATTTTCAAAATAAAAACATTTTTGCGATTAGTTATACTAAAAATATCTCGCTTCATTTAGGGTTTTTAACTGTAGTAAGGTGTACGTATTTTAAACGAACTTCATCCCCGCAGACTCTGCAACTCGGGGGGTTGGGGATGGCCGAGAAAACAAAAATAATAAATAATCATTTAATTTGTTCATCACAGAGTAAAATCTAAAATGTTTCGTGAGTTTCAGTGTTTTTTCTGATGAATGAAATATTTAGAAACGACGCGACGCGTCATTTAATCTATTGTTTTGCGCCGACATCAAAACTTATGTTTAAAAGTAGTCTGAATGGTGATCAAAGAATAAAATTATTTTTCATTTAGAGCAAGTTTGAAGTTGATTCTATTTTATTGGTGAAATGTGTATAGGGTCATTCCACAGAAATGTCAAGCTCAGCCTCAGATTTTTTTTTTTTTTTTTTTTTTTTTTTTTCACAGAGCCCCCATTGTGACCTATCATTTCTTTCAGCATACTTTCTAGTACATAAATCCAAAAACAGTTTGTAAAATTTCTGTTGGGTGCTTTTCTTCTGGCTCTAAACGTGCAAGGTTGTAGAAAAGGCTTAGCATACGCAAAAAACATCCTCTCAGTTTTCTCGCATAATGTAAAATTTTTTGCAAATTTTTAAAAGATCTATGTTTATTCTAAAAGATTAGATGTTGGCCCAATTAAATTGACTGTTCTTTTTGATACATCATAACCTAAATATTTTAATTAGTTCGGTTATTTCACTCAAAATGGTTCCCTTACCGTTAGTCACGAAAATGTATTACTTTCAGTTTAAAAGCTAAACCAGA
Organism: Uloborus diversus; assembly: GCF_026930045.1. Classification (NCBI taxonomy): domain Eukaryota; kingdom Metazoa; phylum Arthropoda; class Arachnida; order Araneae; family Uloboridae; genus Uloborus; species Uloborus diversus. Next base: position 95,974,142 of record NC_072738.1, read on the forward strand.
TAATTGTACCAGTCAACACTTTTAGTTTTCTTACATCTGTATCATATCTACTTAAAAAAGTGCAAAATATTTGTTTCAGATACAGAAGATATAAAATAATTAGTGTGACTAACGTAACATTACATTTTAAAAACGACTGCTATTACTTAAAACTTATTTAATTTAAAGTACACTTTCATTTTGAATAAGTAGACATTCTACATTGGTTAAAAATATTTTGGGTGAAAAATACCTCTAAAAATGTTGTAATGCAGACCTTCTGTCTACTTTTAAAATAAAAACTTTTTTAAAGGCCTTCGTTAAAAGAAATACGTCCAATTTAAAGATGAATTATTATTTTTTAAAAAGAAGGGTGGGTAAAGCAAAATGATTACTCTGCTGAATAAGCATTTAACACAACAATCCAAGCTAAATAAATAAGAAAATACAAAGACAATCTTAAAAAAGGAGAACGTTTATTTTTTCAGAAAATATCTCCACTAATTACTGAAATGAAGTAATGGCAACTCATTGGAAAACATTTAAAGATGTTGTATGATACAGTGACAATAAACGCTGCTGTAGCGTGTTAAAGAAAATGCATAAATTATGATTTCGAAATGTACACATTTTTGGTAATATCTGGAATTAAAGTGAATTCTTTAAAAAATTTTGATTTTTTTTTGTTCAATGTTACATTTAAATCACGATATACAACAGTATTCTTTCGATGAATCAGTAAACCTTGAAGGATAATATGTCGTTGAAACGTACAACGGAGTTTCTGATGACAATAACCAGTACATTGACAGATTACTAGAATTTGGTGAAACTATCAACTTGTATAAAGTTAATTGATGAAAACTGAAATATTAAGGATTTAAGTAGCCCAAAAAAGATGTTATTCAGCAGTTTTTTCCTTTTTTTTGGCAAATTCAAATTGAGTTAATTAAACTGAATATTTCCATTCAATTTCTTACACTAATGTAGAAAAAAAGTAAAGAAATAATCATAATGCAACATTCAAATGTTCCTAAAAAGTGTAAAACTGATGTTAAGTGAAAGAGAAAAATTACAAAAAGGTTTTTATATGTAAGCATCGTTGTTACGTTAGTCACACACAGTTTTTCGTATAGTACCACTAAGGGCCAAAAAGAATTCAGCTTTAATAAATATTTAGTATATTTCTTAAAATAGACTGTTTTCCCTTTTCAAATACGTCTACCAATTTTAAATGCCTGCGTAACTTTCCGAAAATTTGCCTCGTAACATTAGCGTTGTTTCTCAGGGTTGCACAAATGTTACGTTAGTCACAATACCTTTTTTGCTGAAAAAATACCTATCAGCGATAATTTTGCTTCAAATTCTTGGTAAAAATGAAAAATAGTCACCTTGTACATTCTAAATCTGCATAGTAAACCCAAAAAATTCTTTTACTTCAGGTTTTAAGTAAAAAGAGTTAGAAAAACAGCTGCGAATGTTACGTTAGTCACAATGGAATGACCCTATAGTGGAATGTCTCAATGAAGCAAAGCAACAAATTATTATTGTCAACTTATATATATCTCCAAACAAAAGTATTTCAAGTATTATTCAATTTATTCATAAACAGCATTTAAATTATACACAAGAAGGTTCTGCTTTAGTTAATGAATATTACTAAACAATTCCTTTAATTTTAATCAGATATTTCAATGTTAATTTTGCTTCTGTGTGTGTGATCGAGCTAAAAATTTAGTATCGTTTCTACAATCCAAACTACAATTGCAAATAATTAATAAGCTAAAAGAAGCCACTACAAGTCACGGAACTGTAGTTGATGCAGTCTTTGCAAGATTTTTAGATACCATACAATGCAAAAATTTCGTTGCTTATTATAGTTAGTATGAGCCAATTGTTGATTTCATAGGATTAAATAATGATAATAATTTAATCCTATGAAAGTTATCACTTCTGTCGAGCGTCCCGTGACGCACTTTTTTTTCTCTTTTTTTGTTTACAGTGCATCATGACACTTTAAACATTTTTTAAAAAATACTAGCAAAAATACCCGGCGTTGCCGGGGTCAGTAATAATTATGAAAAATAATCTACACTTGAACTTGTTTTCTGTTTTAAGTGAAAGAACTTAAAACACGTGACGTTTTTTTGACGTGATTAAAAATCGAGCTTCCTCCTTACTCATAAAACTAAAATAGCAATATAAGTATGAAGAGCAAAATACTATTCATTTAGAAACCAAAGCACGACATTTAAGCATATACAAATTCGAAGAATTTCCGAAATATGAAACTAAACTTCACATGCTTAAAAAAATTTATCTGTTAATATTTTTTTTTTCAACATGGAGTCTAAAACTTTCTCTGAATGGCTATTGGAGTACGAACTGTTTAAAAAAACGTAGCCACCTGTAATATCTTTTTATTTGACTTAGTTATTTTGGGGAATTTCAATTATTGTGAGTTCTTGGTGCGATTTAAAATGTTAGGGAGTCGTTTCGGGATGCCTTGGATAATGCTCTCCCTCCTTACTTTGTAAAAAGGTATGTTGCTAATTTTTGTCAAAGAGATATTGTCGCCAGATGCTGAGATACTTTTAGTCACCATAAAATGGCGCCAAACAGTTTCATCCGAAATGTTTCCAAAATAACGATTAAAATTTGACGATTGTTCGAAATTGTGCAAAAAGTTTTGTGCTGTTTATGGATTTGCCTAATTTAGTTGATGTAATATTTTAAATATTAAAAAAAAAAGTTTTAAAGATTCTTCCAATGGCGATATTTTGTTTACATGGTGAAAGCTGAGATACATTATTACGAAGTCTTATGCTTCAAAAACAGCGGCAGTTGAAAAAACTGACAAATGTATCAGCTACTGAAATCTTTCTGCAAAAAAATTTGGCGAGATTTCTGCGGGTAGATAGGATAATGAGAAAGTGTCCAATCAGCACAAGTAGTAATAAAAAAACATTAATTATATTAAGTTTCCATTTAAATGGAAAATAATCAGCCAAATCTATTTGCCAATCTTGTGGCAAAACGTTTCTTGAAGATTTAACTTGAGAAAAGCCTTAAACAGTCAGACGAAACGCAAAAATATTCAACAATTCGCAACTCCAACGAACTATAGGGGGCAGTGAAGTCACTCTCTAATGGCGGACTTAAAAACTAAAACAAACGCACATGGTAACGAAGAAAATGCTAAAAGTGTTGTGATTTTTGTTCGGACGTATGATTTTTTCGCTTTATTCTTTTTAAATTAATTTTCAAAGTCTTGTGGATATTCTGGCCCACGTAGAAAGAAATGAGAATTCAAGAAGCATTACTAAACGTCAAAGATTAATGCAAACTACGTAGTTCGTAGTTCTAAGCAGCTATTTCCACGATGTTGAATTCGATATTTATCAATTCTTGATAAAACTAAATAATAATTGTGGCCTGACAAGAATAACAATTAATGCTAGAAAATTCAATATGACATTACAAATTGTTATCGAAAGAAGATGATACTTTTTTGCCTTGCTTGGCTAGCGCTTATTGTTTTCCATTTGTAGCTGAGTTATTTCTCTCGAATTCCCGAATCGGTTAATTTAAAAATTTTCTGTTTCGATTTTTCTAGTTTCTGAGTTACGATTTAATTGTGTCATGTTATGCAAATCATCAACAAAATTCTCACGGATATATGGTGGTAGTTTTCTTTTCAGTTGATTGACCATTATTTCTTTTCACTTATCGAATTCTGTAATCTTACTACCATTTTATTCCACTCATGATAAAAATTAAAAATGGTTTAACTAAAAACGCGATATCTCGCCAAGGCTACTTTGCTCGCACTATACTAAAACTATAACCCTAAACAAATTTGGCGAAACCTTTCAGCTGAGAATAAAAGGAATAAAGTAAATTCTTTCTCGGTGAAACATTTTTCATTTTGTTCTACGATAATATATTCAAGAAAATATTTTGCATACCGTCCATTCCAACTAAATGCTGCTGTAAAATATGGTAAGTTTAATTAATTTAAGATTAAAAAAACCCCTATATTCTTACAAATTCATACAAAACAATAAAAATTTTTACCTTGTATAACGTTATCCAAGTTTGTTAATCCAGAATTTTCGCTTTCACCAATTATTAAGGAAATAATCAAAACTAACATTATTTTGAGAAGCTCGAGAATACTACTAAGGGACGAATTAATTTCTGTAGCTGAAAACAAACTAAGACACATTGATTGCGTTAATAAATACTCAGAACAAACAGCCTGTGTTTACGTCAACAGACACACGTGGAACGCAACGTGGCAATGTTTTAGTTTCATTTGCAGTTTTGTAAATCACCGCAAGGTAGCGTATTCGAGCGCTGGAGTTCCGAATACAACAATTCTAAATATCAACTGGAAGTTGAGATGATACACTGAATAATGATTTGAGTTGATGAAAGCCTTCGAATATGGAAATAAAAAGCTTATAACTCGTTTTTTATTTAACTTAGAACTTTCTAACTGATGACATCTTCAGCAGAAAAATAAGAGCTTTCGATGGACACAATTTTAATATGTGCACGTATTTTTTACCCCATTATTGAGGCATTTATGCGAAAAATTGGGACTTAAATTGGAATAAAAAAGGAACTGCCAATTGATTTTTTTTCGAACTGGTCTATAATCCTTCGTAGTATCAAAAAGAACAAACGGTGAAAGTTTCAGCCAAATCTGCCGGGTAGCTTCTGAGATCTCAGGGAACACACACATTTACCAACATCCATTTTTATATATGTAGATGAGAAAAATTGTGGAATTTTACACCAAAAAAATTTTGTGGATATGAGGGATAGAAAGGTTGGCAGTAAATCTTATTGTTGATGATTACTAACATGTGTTGCACCAACATCAATAAAGGTCATGCTGCATCAATTGTAGCACTATTTTTTTAAGCAACATTCGTCAGTCTTCTTTTAGTGTGTAACAAATGAAACACTTATTTTAGTTTTCAGTTTACTCTGATGTACTGTTACTTATGTTTGTTGTTTTAAAATTTCAAAACACTTCCTTTTTATTATTTTTTTTTTCATTTATTTAATTATTTCTAAGTTACATGTGTCACATTCTCGTTCATAAAAACAACAAAACCTTCCACAGTTTTTAATGCTAATAAAATAGTTTTGGGGAAAAACAAATGTGAAAACCCTATATTAAATTTTAATTTATTCACGTTATTAAAACTTAGATATTTTTAGAAGGACGCTTTTAAGAACTATAAAAATATATATGGAATAATAATTATACTTTTAAAGAATAATGCAGTACTTTTACATATTTTCGGATTTTTTTAATTAAATTTTAATTAAAAACGTGATATTAAAAAGCATTGAAGCATTTAAATGAATGGTTTTAAGGTAGTTCCATAAAACACACACCGTCCATTAACCTTTTTTTTTCCAGAAAATAGCGATTTTCTTTTGTGCTTATGAAACGGTAGTTGGATTTAAAAAAAAAATCTTTTCATCAAATGATGTGTAATGATTGTTTTATTAAGTATTCTTCATTAACATCTTAATTAAAAAACAGATTCTTTTAATCAGAACGTTTTTCCATTTTCCCCTCTTTGTATAAAACAACTCTCTCTCTCTCTCTCTCTCTCTCTCTCTATATATATATATATATATATATTTTTTTTTTTTGAGCTGTGGTTTTGTATTGAAGAGTTGCAAGCTATACAAGACTTATTGGTATTTGAAAAAAAAAAGAAAAAAAAAATGCCGATCACAAAACTTAAATACACAAAACACTACATTTTTTTTTTTTTTTTTTTGATTTTCAATCAAACATTACATTTAGTAAGGATATTTTAACAATTTACGAAATGCAAACAATTTTTAATTTTTTCTCGAATCAAAAATATACAGAGTGTATCATTACAGCGTTTACAGACAGATAGGATACACCTAGACCAGGGCTGTCTAACAAATTCCGGTCACTTATCAACTGGCTGGCTGCAGTTTGAAAAAGTTAAAACAATAACCTCTTACCACTTATACAATAACAATTAATAGTTGAATTAATAATTATAAGACAATGAAACAGAAGGATTACATAAAAAAATTGTTTACATTTTAATAGGAAAACTGAGGCAGATCCGCCTTTTTTACACACTGTAAAAACGATTCAGAGTCGTTCCTGAAAAATAATACGCAGTTAATATGCCCAATTTCAGCTAGTAACATATCTCGCAAAAACCAGGAGTGTTTTCCGCTAAAATATAATAACCTTCTTGAAATTATCTTGAAAAATCCGGAAATCTTACCGTTTAAAGGTCGCCATGTCTCTAGAGTAATCTTAGATTCCATTTAATTTAATTTAGATTTAATTCAGTATTACAAAGCTAAGCCAGAATTGCACGTAAGTATCAAGCATCTTACTTGCTTGCAATTCTTGCAAAGCTACGTAGTGCAAAGACTTATCGCTCCCTTTTGAGGCTTACTCAATCAGGACGAGCAACAAATAAAGTCGATACACCTTATAAATACTCTCAGTTAATCTGGGAGCTATAATATTTTTTACAACAGAGAGAAGTCTGCCTTCCTGCAACTTGTAGCAATTCAGGAAACGTTTTGAGAATGATACTTGATATTTCCAAGAAGTGTATAAAAACCACTGAAAGTCCAAAACGTTACACGGAAATACTCAGTAACGTCTCGGAATATTTTTACAGTTCAAGGGCAGGAATGTCAACATCGATATCATCAACGGAAAAGAGTGGAGAGTTGACGAGGGCAAACTCTCAATTTCTTTTTCGAAATCAACAAAGGTCGTACATTCCGTGAGGGAGGGGGGTCTTTATTTTCAACCAGTTGCAGGCAGATTTTGCTTATCTGAAATAATTCTCTCTTCCCACCCTGTCTCCTCCGCAATCGCGAGACAATACTATTTTTAGGAATTCGTTTGAACACCAGAGTGAAGGGTAGGACTGTTTGACCTTGACTTGCAGATGTGCTGTACCTTTTTCTTCCAAAACAATGAAAGAAGTAAAAGAGTGATGAAGACGAAATTTTGAGGCCCCTGGCTTGACCAAGAATGGTAGCCTCGAATGTACCTTGATGCCATAAAATGTCGAAAAAAAGAAATATGATGAATAAGAAGTTGGCGGGTAGCACAATATGTGTTGGCGAGTCGCATGCGGTCCGCGGACCGCTAGTAGGACTGCCCTGAGACGATGTGAAATCACATAGTAATGCATGGTCGGAAACGCTTTCCTGACCAGATAGTGACGACACAAAGCACAAGAAAGACATGATACGAATAAGAGGAGAAAATATGTTTATTATTTTTAATACAGCGAAAATGCTTCTAAGTTTTTGTCTGGTGTACATGATAGATGTCGTCACGTAAACTGAAGCATCAGATGACGGTGAAAGCGTACGCTTGGTTTTTTGACGAGCTTGCTTTGACGTTCGATCTTCAATGCGCCGGAGATGTGAGGCATGCCTCACGGCAAGGGGTCGAACACCTGATTTGATGGCGATCCTTGGCTCCTTCATGTTCTTTTTCTTAGTTTTTTGATGTACTAAGGATAATAAACATGTTTTATTCTCTTATTCCTGTTTTGGGTTTTTGGTAATTTGTGTCGTCACTACTGCGCCATGAAAGCGTTTCCGACCATGCATTGCAATGTGGTTTTCTATTGCCCAGGTGTACTCTATCTGCACTAAAGTCTGTAAACGCTGTACTGATACACCCTGTATATTAAATCAGTTTCTCGTTTACAGACACTTTGAAGGTGTTATAATATTATATAGACGGACCTCGTGTTACCGGATTGGCCAGGAAGGTCGACTTTGTTCGTCAAATCGAGAGTCTAATCGAAAATTTGGTGTGGACAGCGAAATGATATTTTTTTAATACATGAAATAACTGTAATGACACAAACACAACCAAAAAATCCATGAATAATTTGGACGCGTGTTTTTTCACGAGAAAGCCATTTAATTCAGGCAGAGAAACCTTCTTTACAAGATCAAAGATTGGCAACATTTTTAGTAACTGAAGAAGAATTTTTTTTCTTAGTTCGGAAAAGTTCTTTCTTTGCTTTAGCAATGGAAGAAAATACTGTATCCTTTATGGCATGTTGCCTAAAATATTTTATAAGTGTTTCAAAGCCACATAAGGTGTTGCTAAAATTAACGGTTTCGTTGGGGCTCCCAGCTTTGATTTCAGTATTAGAACCACTAGCCACTACCTCTGATTGCATCAAAGTGCACAACATAATGCACTCCTCCATGAACATATCCAAAACAGGTAGTACTACTGTAAATGGCCGTGTTCTTAAAGGCAATAAAAGAGCCGGCTTAAAACGAGTCCATAACACAACTATTTTTGAACTAGCTTTTTAATTTACTGTTTGATCAGCACGTTATTTTATTTTGAGTTTATCTTACGACCACACTAATTCAAATTAAAATAATTTAAAAATTAAACAGTAAGTTAAATAAATATTGAAAAAAGAGTATCATGTTACGGACTCGACATTCGTCAGAAAACTGTGAAATGGTCTGAGTAGTTTGTCCCTCCAGAACCACTTTCTGTAATAACTCGTTCTTCCCTATATCGGGAAAATGTGGGACAGCTGGATCATCAAGAATGCGTACGAAACGTCTTTTGATTAATGTAAATACGACAAACGAATACGAAAGTAGGATCTTCGTTCAAATTTTTTTAAAAAGTTTAATTTTGTGTCAGGGCTAAAATTTGATAAATTAAATATGCTAGTGCTAATATTCAGCTATACAAGTATAAAAAATGAGCCATTTTTGGAGTTTTCTTTCAATACAAAGTACATTGTAAAAACGATTCAGAAACGTTCCTGGAAAATAATAGGCAACTGATGTGCTCCGTTTCTACCAGTAACATATCTCGTAAAAACCCGGAACATTTTCCGCTAAAATTCAGTAAAGTTCCTGAAAAATCCAGAAATATTTCCGTTTAAAGCCAGTCGTGTCTGAAACTTTATGGTAATCTTAGGTGTGGATAATATAACAGCTTGCCACATTCCAGTTTTATCAAGACAGTTCTAAAAGCAGTGTTGCAAACATGACCAAAGCTAAGCCAGAATTGCAAGTAAGCATCAACCATCTCACTTGATTGCAATTCTTGCAAAGTTACGTAGCCCACACTTATCCGCTCCTTTTAGGAGTTTAATCAGCACGGACGATCCGTAATCGAACTGAAACCGATACACCTTATAAATACTCTAAGTTGATCTTTAAACTAGGAGCTAAAAATATTTTTTACAACAGAGAGAATACTGCATTCGGGCAACTTGTAGCCATTCAGAAAATTGTTTGACAATGATACTTGATATTTCCAGGAAGTGGATAAAAATCATTAAAATCCCGAAACGTTACACGGAAATACTCAGTAACGTTTCGGAATCTGTTTACAGTGTATGTGTGTTTTTTTTTTCTTATCTTTTATTTTGCTTGAATGACACTTATTCTTTGAAAATGGGTAAATTAGGGTCATCATGAACAAAATTATACCTGTATAAATCTTTGGACAATCTATTCTGAGACAGTTGATTGTGATAATTTCAGAAGCGTGTGCGTCCTAAAGCGAGCGTAAGTTTACTTGTCATTAACCAATGAATGGTTCTTGCATTTCAGTAACCAAAAGGCCCAGCAAACCTATCATTAAACTAAATTTCCGCGAGCATTAGAAATTATCTGATCAAGCGAGAATATTTGTTCTTTGAATCAGTCAACAGAAATCAACAGTTATCGCTTCGTTGGTTCAACACATCATTGAGTAACAAGTTTGTTTTACTGTATTCTCCTTAATTAGATTCTAATTATCCATTTAAGTCCGTAGCGACGTAGAGATGTATGTCCAGTTACACAGGTTTCAGTATGGTTTCCACTGATTAAATATCAATAACTCTGCATAAACAAGGCTTTGCAGTTTGTTATGTATTCAGTTAAATGTATTTATAAATTCGTTGTGAGTACATCAGTTGCGCAACGCCATTAGCACAGCCTAAGTTTACGTTCTGGGAGTATCTTCAGAACGATTTTTGCATGTGAATGAATTGTGAATTAAGATTGACAGTTCGGGTAAAACCAAAGGTTCTAGAAGGGTTGGTGTCCAAAATCCGACTTGCTGCTTGCAGCTACTTCGATTAAATTTCAATGAAAAAAGTCTCAGTAGTACAATGGTCTTAAAGCTGGAATTAGCAAATAGAGGGAGTCAATTCAATCATTGCTAACTAAAAACTTGGGCAAAAACCTCAAGTTACGTGACTCAAAAATTACAAATGGTTGAAACGCTTTGCTTGAAATTTGCAAAAGAAACCAGACTTGTTTCAATATTTTTCCTTAAAATCTATCACATGAACTAAGGTCTTTCCTTCAGTCCCTTAATTTTACCTCTTCTCAATGATTTTTCCATTACAGACGCCGATATAGTATTAACGTGCTATCCAGCCACTGTCGAGGTGACCAATCAAAAACATAATATGATAATTTTACATTCGGATTCTTACTTACCTCATAAAGTGGTGGACATTAAAATACCCAAGTCATTTTACAAACATTTAAAAATGGTTGCCAAGATATAAACTAAACTGTTAAAAAACGTTAACGAAACTTTCACTAGTTAGATGTGCTATTTGGGTAATGCTGGGCACTTCGTGAGTCCATTTGCATTGATTTGAAAAATTCTATTCATTGGTTGTATTGACCTTGTGTGAAAGAATCGATACTCTGGCTGAAAGTTGGTTAATTACCACTACCAAAAGTTAAAATCAGTTGCTGGTTTGAACGCAACGGATGTTACAACTATCCCTGCAATCTTCTTTGACCGGTTCACTGAATTTCCTCTGCAAACACGACCGGTAGTTTTCTCATTTGGTAGATCTAAGGAAAATATATTTTACTGTAAAAAAAAACCCGAAACGTTACTGATTATTTCCGCGGAACGTCTCGGGATTTCACTGGTTTCAGCCACTCTCCGTGAAAATCAAATATATTTGTCAAAAATTTCCCAAACTGCTACAAGTTGCACGAATGCACACTTCTTACTGTTGTGATTTTTTAAGCTCACAGTTTAAAGTTTAAACGAGCGTATTGATTAAGTGTATCGGCTTCAGTTCGATTACGACATATCCGGGTTGAATAAGCTCCCAAAGAAAGCAAACAGTAAGCCTCTGGATTCCGCAATTTTGGGAGAATTTTTGTCGAGTTAGACGCTTGGTACTAACTTGCAATAATGCTTTTGGTGCTTTCTTGGTAAATAAGGAAGATGCCAAGCTATTCCGTTAAATGAACCTAAGTTTTCTCTGAAAGTAACTGAGTTAGAGACGCTTTAACCGGTGAGAATGCTGAAGTCTTCAGAACGATTCCAGGATAATTTCACGAAAATAACTAAATTTTAGCGGAAAATATTCTTTTTTTTTTGCAACATATGTTACTTGCAGATACTGGGTACATTAGCTGCCCATTATTTTAAAGGGATGTTTCCGAATTGTTTCTACAGTGTTCTTGAGAACGTCCTTAAAGCTGATATGCTCAACCTGTGGTCTTAAGAAAGCGAATAAATCTCTGGATTCCGCAGTTGCGCCAGGATCTTAAGAAATTGAGTTGTTAGGTACTTACTTGCAATTCTGTCTAGGCTTCGGCCATATTTGCTTTTGGAGATGTCTTGGTAAATGAGAAGGCGCTAATCTGTTACTTAAATCCTACATATATGTTTTCTCTGAAGGTTCTAGAAACATGACTGGCTTTAACCGGGGTATTTCTGTATTATTTCGAAATATTTAAGGATCATTTCAGGTTACTAACTTTTAGCGCAAAAAATTCCTGTCTTTTGCAAGATATTTGACTTGCAGAAATTGGGCACATTAGCTGCCCATTATTTTCCACGCAGGTTTCTGAACAGTGGAACCCCACATGGATGAAAATTAATGCAAGAAAAAGATTATAACATACACTGTAAAAATGATTCAGAAACGTTTCCGGAAAATAATGGGCAGCTGGTGTGCCCAGTTTCTTCCAGAAACATACCTTGAAAAAACCAGGAACGCTTTCCGCTTAAAGTCAGTAACCTTTCTGAAATTAACCTTGTAACTTTATGAAGAATGGCGAAATCTCCCCTGTTAAAGTCAGTCATGCCTCTAGAACCTTCTAAAAAATTAAGTAGGTTTAGTGTAATTGATTGAAACCTTCCTAATTTACCAAGAAGGCTCCATAAGAATCATAGCGACCACGGCCAAAGCTATGCAAGAAGGAAACAAGCATATATTTTGCCTACAATTCCTGCGTTGCTAGGCTGCCCATTGACATTTTTGCTCTTATTGGTAGCTCAGTTAATCTGGACAGGCCGTAAGCAACCTTAGGCCGATACACTTAATAAACACGCTCATTCAATATTTAAACTGGTTGCTGAAAATATTTTCCACAACAGTGAATAGTCTGCAAGCGTGCAACTTGTAGCGATTCAGGAAACTTTTTTTCTGATAAAACTTGTTTTTACGGGGAAATGGGTGAAAACGTGTGAAATCCCGAGACGTTTCACGGAAATAACCAGTAACGTTTCGGAATTTTTTTAGTGTAATAAGAACAAAAATTAATGAAATATTTACTTTTCAACCGAAAAATATTAAATTTTTCGCTTTAATTAATTTAAAAATTATAATATTACGTAACTTAATTCGTTATCAAATATAAAATTTTATGCAGTAAACTAAAATGATTTTATTCGTAACGTACTGAAACGTCCTGAAAGTGTGGCACTACTTCATAAACTTTGTAACCTTTTAAGACTTAAAGGTCCCTTTAACTCTTAATTAATCTCGGGAAATCAGAGACAGGAATCAAAATTACTGGGTAGAAGATTTGCATCGGCTCATGTTAGATTAATTGAGCGTCCGAGCATTAATTTCGTATGCAGAAAATGATGCTTTACTTTCACTTTTGCCTTTGAAGCCCTCTAACAGGAAGTAATGTAGATGAGGAAGATTATTTTAAGCACTGATTTTACGTAATCTTACACCTTTGATATCTACAATAGTACAACGTGAATATAGGTGTTTAAATTGTGATAGCTATCATAGTGTCAATCACAGCATTTAGAAGTTGTTTGATAAAAAACGTCATTCCAAGTTTAAACAGTATGATAAACAACTGAGATGGGTAGTGGTAAGGTGTTGGCTTCCTTCTCATTGAATCCGGGTTCTGACCAGTGGGGGCCAGTCGGTAGATATTCAAGATGCAGAAAATAGTCAGATCCCATGTCGCATGATTATGCGGCATGTAAAATACATTTTGGGGTATTCGTTTGGTGTCGAATACCCTCAGAAAAATTGAAGTCCTAGTGTAGTTTTGCATGAGAGAAAGCACAGGTGCTTCCATCTGGTGGAAACTGGGCGTTCGGAAATGCCTGTACCATTGAGATCAGCGTCTTAATGGTGGCCGATGAAATTATGGATGCCGTATCGAGGGATCGCACCGGGCCTGCAAAAGGCAAACGCCTCCTATGCAGCCCCATTGGAAAGGCCGTACTTTAAACGCATGTTTCGAAATACGCGGATAAAATGTCTCATAGTTTGCAGCGCCACCTTTCTGCCATTATTTTAACTCTAGTGTTAAGCATGCAATTGTTCCTAATCCCGTAAATGGCAATGCAAGTCATTTTTAAATTGTGTTCTTTGCATAGCAATAGTTTCGGGAATAATTTTCTTAATTATATAAAGTTATCGCTCTTATCATTAATTTTTCAAATATTGAGAGCTCGTGAGGTTTAGATTAGCAACTCAGGTTCAAGAAGTTTTTATAACACCGTAAACCAAAAAAAAAAAAAAATGAAAAATTAAAAAAGGGAAAAAATGTAATTATATATGTAATCGTTGTATCGTCATAGCAAGAAAAACTAACGTCATTTGAGGTGTTTAATCTTTTTTTTTAAACAAAACGCAATGCCTTCCATTACTTAAGTTTAATGTGTGCACCGTATGTTGCTCGAACCCCATGCAAACGGTACTCTAGTTTACCCCATGTCTAAAAGTTGAGCACCTATTGAAGTCTGATAATGAAAGGCGTTGCTTTCTGTTTAATAAAATGATTAAAAACCTCACATGACGATTGTTCTTCTTACTGTGACGATATAGCGATTAAGTATAGTTACACTTTTTCCTTTTTCGTTTTTCTTCTTTTTCTTTTTTTTTCCTTCTTTTTTATGGTGTTATAAAACATCCTTGAAGTTGTAAAGTAATATGGCGCAAATCATATTTCCATACGACAATTTGTTGCGTTTCCATTAATTTTCAAAATGTATCAATAGCTTTTAGAACTCCTTATATTTTTAGCATTTATGTCATGTGTTTAAAACACTAGTATAAAAATAAATATGAAATTTACATCTCATGTTGGGGGCTGATTTAAAATTAAAAACATTTTTCTTATGCTTACTGTAGTAGCGTTCGTGAGAAATATGTGAACCCCTTCTTCTTATTATTATTTACTTAAACCATAATGCGTGTTTGTTGCATGACGCTTTTACGGCACATGCCCAGAACATCGTGCAAAGTTTATTCTGCATTTGCACTAAAAAAACTATTCATAGCAGATTTTAACGAGTAAATACAGGGTGTCCTGAAAAAGACTGACTGTTTTCGAAAATTTATAACAGGAAAACGGTAAATAATCAAACAATAATTCTTGCAGAAAATTCATGTGGTGAGCCGTAATTTTTTGCCCTGAGTTCCAAATTTTAGTTGAAGTTTTTTCCGATAGATGGCGCTGCAGATAGTAAGCCCATAAATTAAAAAAAATATATGGAAAATACATCATAAATTTTCGAAAATAATGAACAAAGAAAAAAACAATATTTTCAAACAATCGTCGGCTGTAATCCCATGTCGCAATCGGAAGAAAATCGGTGAGATTCAATTCTTCTTTTTTGACTTACCGGCTTACTATGTGAAGCGCTTTCTATTGAAATATTTTTAAACTAAAATTTGGAACTCCAAGGGAAAAAATTTAGCGCCCACTACATGAATATTCTGCAAAAATTTCTTTTTTTATCGCAAACCGTTCACCTGTTATGCATTTTTTAAAACAGTCAGTCTTTTTCAGAACACCCTGTACATTCAAATATTACACATCTTGCAGTAAAGCCCATTAACCTCTTGATAAGTTTTATTAACTCAGTAACAGCAAAACACGATATTTTCGTAAGTTTATCATTTTTTTACAAAAGAGAAATACACTTGAAGGTAGATGAAGTCGCGTTTGAACAAAAGGATATGTTTATCGCTCTTATAACCTTTCACATTGTTTGAAATATCTTATCTTGGATTTAATGAATCTTCGGCTTTATTAGGCAAGAAAGCATCTGAATAATAAATGGAGATAGATATGAGCAACAAAATCATATTTACCCTTTAAAGCATAAAGTTTTAAAATTCAAAATGCTATTAAAGTTGCATGAATGTGATAAATTTATTACAAATGAAGAATGAGAAACATGATTAAAAAACCCCACCCTCCTACTTTTACATATCATGAATTCAAAAAAAAAAAAAAAAATAAATAAATAAAGAAAAAATTGTAAAAATACAGTGCAGACGAATTATTTCATCATTATTTTTGAATTTTTCTAGCATTTTTACTCACTTATTTTGCAGATATTTAACTGAAAAAATAATGAAATAACCTGGCAGCTAATTTAAAATCATGATTATATATTTAATACTAGTATACGTATTATGCTTACTTCAGCACTGATGAAATTTATTTTAGATTGAAATAATTAATGCAATAAAAAGAGTATGTACAGGTTGGTTAAAATGAATCTGACAGTAACCAGAGGCTCTGCTCCTAATGAAATTATTCGAATGAAACTTTAAGATTGTGGTATGCAGTTCATGCGAACGAGAATTTCGCAAAATAAATAAATACATAATTAAAAGCTGTTTTATGTGTTTCGCCACTGGGTGGCGCTTTAAGAACGAATAAAGCAAAGAAACGATTGAAAACCAATGAAAAATGAAACATTTTATTTATTTACGCATTTATATGGTTTATGTAGGAGAATTTAGCCTAAAAAATTACATTTTTCATGCATAGCTAAAAACATCAAAACGTATCATGCGCAAAATACATAAATAAAAGCAGTTAAATGTGTTTAGCCACTGGGGGGCACTTTAAGAAAGTATAAAGCAAAAAGAAACAGTTGCAAAACAAAGAAACATAAAATATTTTATTTATTTACACACTTATGTGCTTTATGTAGGGGACTTTAGCCTTAAAAAATTACATTTTTCATCTATAATTAATATCATTAAAACGTATCATGCGCCATTCTTGTAGCACGTTAAAGTTATAATTTTAGTTTAAGATTCACCTAAATTACAAACTCAGAAATGCATAATAAATTTTTACTCCAGCTTTTTTTTTTTTTTTTTTACATACATGGCACATTATGCAGCCTGTATCTTCTGCACAAAACAACAAATTTCGGAGCTTTTATCTTTCGTATTATTTGTGAAATAAAAATCTGCTGTCTATATTTTTTTTTTAATAAAAAGTATATTTCTTGACTATTATTTATAAATTAATTTCGTTCTCCTACACAAAATACCGTTTTTGCAGCATATTTCTTAACTGCAATCTAATAACTTTCCCTGGTTCGCCGTAAATCACGCAAAAGTAAAGCATCACTTTCTTTCCAGGGGAATAATCTGCTGAGCTTATTGGGACAACTAATCTCACAAAACGTCAGCCGCATATTCTACGATACGGTCACTAGCCTTACAGCCGAAGGTCATTAACGAAGAGACGTTTCTTCCTCTTCTTTCGCGATTTCCTCTTGTAGAAGTTTCTCCGCAATAACTTCTATTCTGAAAGGGAACGGGTATCTTTTTAGGGAGAAATTATTTTTGAAGTTTGGTATAAAGACCTTGGCAGAATAACGCTGTATATGCAGTTGAATAAATGTGGTTTGATGTATTCTATGCTTGATCCTCTACTACCTAAGTTGTTATTTCCTGTACAAAAAAGGTTTATTTATATGCATTGAATGTTAAAGAGTAGTGCATTTAATACACATATAAGGTTAATTAAGGCAGTAAGAAGCAAAGGAATATAAAAGGCAAAATAAAAATTTGGAGATAACCGAGACAATTGGTAGGTGGACCTCTTCTCTTTCTTGGGGCAAAAGATAGTAGGGGAATGTGGGGCAAAGTAAAGTAGTGTTGCACAGTAAAATGGTGAAACATTTACTATACATTCAGCGCCACCTATATAGTAATATTTTGACTATGTAGCTCATGTAGTATACACTGTAAAAACGATTCAGAAACGTTCCTGGAAAATAATGGGCAGCTGATGTGCCCAATTTCTTCCAGTAACATATCTTACAAAAGCCAGGAACTTTTTCCGCTAAAATTCAGTAACCTTTCTCAAATTTTCCTGGAAACCTCCTGAAATATTCAGAAATCTTCCTGTTTAAAGCCAGTCGTGTCTCTGGAACTTTAGAGTATGATATAACAGCTTGGCACTTTCCTTCATTTTCAGGAAAGCTCCAAAAGCAGTATTATTAATATGGACAAGCGAAGATAGAATTGCAAGCAAGTAACAAGAATTTTACTCGCCTGCAATTCTAGCAAAGCTACGTAGTACATAAACTGATTTGGGCCCTTTGGACGCCTTACCAGTCTAGATCAGCCACAGTCGACCTGAAGCCGTTACACTTTATGAAGACGCTTAGATAATCTTTAAACTGGGAGTTAAAAATATTTTTACAGCAGTGAGAAGTCTGAATTCGTGCCACCTCTAGAAATTCAGGAAACTTTTAGACGATGATACTTGATTTTTCCAGGAAGTGTATAAAAACCACTGAAATCCCGGAGCGTTACACGGAAATACTGAATAACGTTTCGGAATTTTTTTACAGTGTACTCCTGCTTAGAAAAAATTCCAACAGAGATTAAAGTATATTGTAATACAAGCAATTTTCAAAAATTGATAATCATATCGTAATAGTTTACTGTAAGTCAAAAAATATTTTTATGATTATAAAACTAGAAAATGTCCCGTCAAGATATGACGGGTGAAAATTGCTTCTACACCGTAAAAACGATTCAGAAACGTTCCTGGAAAATAATAGGCAGCTGATGTGCCCAATTTCTGCCTTACAAAAACCAGGAACGTTTTCCGCTAAAATTCAGTAACATTCCGAAAACTATCCCGGAAGCCTCCGGAAAAATTCAGAAATCCTCCCGTTTGAAACCAGTTGTGTTTCTGGAACTTTAGAAAAAACTTAGGTAAGTATAATATAATAGCTTTTCACCTTCCTGATGTATTCAGAAAGTTCCATGAGCAGCATTGCAAACATGGTCAAAGTCAAGCCAGAATTGCAAACACGTATCGAGAATTGTACTCGCTGCAATTTTTGCAAACCAGCTTCGTCCATACTACTTGCTTCCCTTCAGGGCTAAATCAGAATAAGCTTCTCTTAACCTCTTAAGGAAGCAAAGAGACTTGGCACTCTTTGCTTCCTTAACAGGTTTTTCACCTCCAGCTCAGGCACTTCCTATTCCTGGATGATGAGTGCTAATAAGCACGAAACTGTAGTCATCGAATGGAATGACTGTGCTGGCGGTGTACTTCACGTATTTTTGCTTTAGCCCTGGCTATAGGGCGGTAACTAACTGAACATAGTGAAAGGTTTTACAAAGATATCTCTGCAATGGACCGTTCTCTCTATCGGACTCATTGAGATGAGTTAGAACTATTCTGCCGTGTGCAGGTTCATTTTTCATTTTTTTTGCATTTTTGTCATCTATTGTACGCTATATTTATGGTACAAGCTCGCTTATTTGGTTTCCGCTGAAAAAAAAGGCGCGAAAAAGACGTCTAATTCCAAAATTTCCCTATTGTTAGTATTGAATCCAAAACGCGTTTCGTCAAATATCTCGAAAACTCATTTCTGCAGATACTGCCGTTTATCTGCACACGGCAGTATTCTACTACTATTGGACTATTAAAAGAGTTGCTCCTTTTCGTAATCGAAAGGAAAACTTTTACCGAAATAGGCTAAAAGCAGGCATTAAGTTGTGAAAAAAACATTATTTACTGAAACATGACCTATTGGTAAATATTTATTGCTCATGATTTTTTTTTATTATTTAAATCTGTCTTAAAATCAGTGAGTGTTTTTTGCGTATCTTGAAAACAAGAATTAATACTTATTTTTTACATAGTCTTATTTGTGGATCAGAAGTAACTTAGAGTCATGCATTTAGAGCAAGAAAACAGACATTTTTTTAATTACTGTAATTAATAAACTGTTTAAATTGCGTATTTACGCTAAAACATTCGTTCTGAACTTCAGAAAATATTTTGGTTGCAACTATTCTGGGCGCTGAAGTTTTATCAAATGTAAATTGATTGCGTCATGCGCTTTATAAATAACTTTACTCAGGATTTAATCACATAATGATGGAAGCTCCAGACAACGCTAAGGGCCTAACATTTGCCTTTCGGTACCATGGTAAGTGTTACAGGGTTTCCTAAAATAGGCTGACTGTTTTCAAAAATGTATAACAGGAAAACGTTAATAAAAAAAAATCTTTCAGGAAATTTATGTGATGGGATTTATGTCCACAAATTTTTTCTCAATCAGCTCCAAATTTTTGTTCCATTTTTCCAACAGATGGCACTTTAGATAGTAAGCACGTAAATCAAAATGAAGAATTGAAATTCAACTAGGAAAGAAGGGGGCTAGTGTGGAAAAGGGGTTAGTGCGGACATCTGGAATAATTGATCTAATAATCACTGAGAACCTTAAATTTTAACACACGCATCTCCATTTTTCTTTCATGAAAAGCATAATAGTTCTTGATATTTTTTACTGAGTATAAAATGCTATGAACTTTATTCCCGTAAAAGGGGCTAAAAAATCATTTAAAGAGTGTCAAAAAGGGCTGCCATTTAAATTTTGAACCTCATTTGATTTCGCGCAACATAAGACTCTGCTGCGCTGTTTCATTATTATTTTTTTATTTTTTAAACTAATGTAACATAACTGAAATGCGTGTACTTGTAGAAGAAATGATGAAGGCTGGGTATGTGAGGATGTAGAAGTTGGTTATGAAAAGATTCCTTAGTCAGCACCAGCCACCACAGTCTCATTTCAGTCGCCTGCACATTACAGCAAAAAATTATGGTGCTCTGGGCTTTTAATCTCTCTCTTTTTTTTTTGAGCTAAACGGGGTACCGTGGTACCCCTGGTGACCCCTGTGCTCACGCCTCTGGAAAAGCTTGCTATCTGCAGCGCCATCTGTTTGAAAGTTTTTTAATTGCAATTTGCTTCTCTGGGGAGAAAGGTTTACAGTCCGCCATATGAATTTTCTGCAGGGGGAGGGGGATTATTTTTCCATCATTCACCGTTTTCTTGTTAGAAATTTTTGAAAACACATATTTCTTACTTCATTTGACTTTATTTTTACTAACTAAAAAAAATAATTTTTATTTTGGTTGTAATTGATTTGTATATCTCATTTCTGTCCACTTCTGTTCACTCTAATTTTGAAAACAAGATTTTGATTTTCAAGTATGCCGGTAAAAAAAGGGAATAAATGAAATGTGATGACCTGCAACGAAAACGTGATTCTCAAATCCTTTTATTATTGCATAATGACTTCCTTTAAATTCATAAACTTAACTATATATTTCGTCAATTCAAACAATAGAGTATATAGCAGAAATGTTTTTATGCCTAGGACATACTATAGAAAAAACGATTTGGCTGTTGTTAAAAGCAATTTCGACAAAACAGCATGTTAGTTATTTTTAGCTATCGTTATTGTACTCATCTAACACTTTATTTCATTTTAGATGGACTGCAGAAAATGTGTAAAAGAACAAAAATAAGTTAGCGTCCAATTTTCAACAAAATATGAGTTAAAAAAAAAAAAAAAAAAAAAAAAAAAACACCTTAGATAATACACCAGGCGCTGCACACCTTTAATTGCAACATGTTGGTCCAAAGAGATAAAAACATCAAATAAATAAAAATATGTCAATCGGGCACTCATATTAATATTTCTTTACGCACATATGAATATGACAAGCATTTCACATAAAGCTTAACAAAAAAATGTTATTGAAAATATTGTACGTTGCAAACAAACCGTTCATTGATTATTCCGAGAATTTTCTCTAATGAACGATTTTTCTCAAAGCCAATCAACTGTTCAATTACTAGCGAAAATAAATGACATTTTTTTTGAGGGAGAGGTTCTTGCAGAAAAATAGATTGTTTGTACATTTTTTTTTCTTTCTATTTTCGAGCAACCAATTTACGTTCGAATGACCGAGTGCTCCCTGTGTCCACAGCTTGATGGCTAATTGAACGATCCAACAATATAGCAAAAAACAAGACATCAAAACATGTATTAAATAAAAGGGAATTCCTATATAAACAGAAAAAAAAATGATGTAAGGCGTAGTTACGCCACCTTCCTCCTCCTCCCGAAGTTCTTGTATTATCTTATTACTATACGTTCTAAGTCTTTTAAAAATTACTTTTAATGCACCCTTTTCTCTGATTTCGTTTTTATTTATTTATTTTTATTTTTTTTTATTTTAACTTTAAGCATTTTGTAATCTTGTGTCTTTGTGCCTGACAGCATATAATTATTTTTTAATGTTTAACCTACATATTTTCACAAATGTTGTCATGGTTTTCTCAAAGGTCTGTCTAGTTTTTTTCACATTCAAAACCTCTTTCCTTCCCCACCTAACGCTTATTTAAAACATGTTTCAAACTTACGGTACAGAAAAGCATGGATATAAATCGCATTAAGTAGTACAACCAAAAATAAATAAAATAAATGTGCGGCAATTTTATAATTTTTATTGTCAGAGCAAAAAAAATAAAAAATAATTTGAATTTTGACATCTTGAATTCAAATTATGTTTTTCGCAATCACGAGTGTGTGTATGTAGGCGTGTGTGTTTGTGTGTGGGGGGTATGTGTGTTGTGTATAGGGGTATGTGTATGTGTGTGTAGGCATATGTGTTTGTGTCTGTGTGCAGGCATGAATGTGTGGGTAGTTGTTTGTATGTGCATGAGTTTGTGTGTGTGTGCATGTGTAGGTGTCTGTATGTAATTGTGTGTGTATGTGTTTGTAGGTGTATGTGTGTATGTGTTTGGGTGTATATGTGTAGTTGTGTATGTATGCGCGTGTGTGTAGGACATGGATGCAACCTGGAAACGGCTTTCGCTATAGGAGCAGTATCGTGAGGAGCCGGTCGACGGTGATGGTGCGGAGGGTGGCGGTGGGAAAAATCAAAAGACACCAAAAACAGTCAAGTGAGAACAATAAGCAATCGTGATTGATCAATTAAAAAAAACCACTCACACACACACACAAGGGCACTAAATAATTTCCCTATTTTTAATTATATGACTGCTTACTTTGAAAAATTATCTCTAAAACACGAAGTCTCATTTTCAGATGACATCAGTAAAATGCAGTAAAGTATCATGTAAAACAAATTTAAAACAGTTTGTTCTCTTACCAATTACTCTCCATAATTTTACTTCCTTATTTCATTTTGATTATATATGCAGTCATTGAGTACCAGAGGCAATAAGTGTTTCACATAAATTGCTGAAAGCAGAAGAAATAAAACGAAAGAAATTAGTGAGCTCTCGAAGTTATTAACAAATTATCAAGGGATTACTCAGAGTTTTAGCACTTTGATAAAACTAATTTTTCGGTAATTTTCCGGGGAACTTTTCGAAATATCAGAATAAATTGCTAGAATAGTTAACTAATGGAGGAAAACTGACAGGTATTTTCGAAAGTGCTTACAATGTAAAATTTCCTTGTCATGCATTTTTGAAATAGTATTGCATAAAGTGATGTAAAAGAAAAATTCATTTAAGTGTTTTTACATGAATTTATTACTTCTTTTTGATCAATATTATAGAAAATATTTCTCTTTATATACAAAATACGTCTACATATACGTCTACATGTTCGTACTAAATATACGTCTTCATGCATGTACTACATATACGTCAACATATACGTACTTCTATTCGTAGATTAGGCTCAAATCTCCGAAAATAAATTTTAACAAAATAAGCTCGAAATTTAGTTCGAAGACTGAGGGTGTTCACTGTACACCTCAAATATGTCCCCCTCCCCCCCATTTTTTTTTTTTTTTGAGTGTTTGTCTTTTTCTTTGAATTTCTTAGCAAATGTTGCTTATAAGTTTCCTTATGAGGAGAGGGAAAATATCTCAAAAATTTAATCTTTCTGTGTCCTGCGAATTTCTTTTTTTCTGCCTAAAATGAAACTTTTGTTTCTTTTTTAGCATCTAAACTCCGTCGCGAGATTTTTTTTTTTGTCCTTTTTTTCATGACGAACGAGTAACATGAGCAGGCTAAAAAATAAAAATGATAGATGCACGAAAACATTTTTTTAAATGTTAAGACTTCTATGTCGAGTTTTTAAAATGTATGCAACATGCAAGATGCGTTTATAAATCTTAAAAACTTTTTCTTCAATGCAACATTTCTCTATTAGGTGCCGTCTAAAGGTGCCGGGCAAAGAAAAACGTATCACTCCTGCATATTTGCAGGATAAAATATCAATTGTAAAAATATATTAAGGGGTCGTATTCAAATTGAAATATGCATGCTGCCAATTCCGTCATTTATTTGCAACATCTTTTTAAATTTACCAATGTATACCAATTTTTGCGATTTTTAGTTCAGCCGTTTTATTGAAACTTTATTGAAAAAAAAATCAACCTCAAAATATTTAGGTTTTTTTTTTTCACATAAGATCTAAAATAACGAGGCTAAGTAGGGAACGAATTGTATTTTAAAAATAAAAAATAATACAGTAAACATTTCCCGATATATTTTTGTTGAATTTGTGAACGAAGTTATCTTTCTAGATTTACTTTAAGTGACATTTTACTCAACTTATCATGAATTGGTTTAACATAACAACCAGCGAATATTATAAGGTATTTATAAATACGAGACACAAGGTTGACTCTAAAGTCTTCTTGGAACCAAAATGTCGGATAAGTCGTACTTTCCTTTTCAAGTGGTTCTAGGTTACTCCGAAGGTATCGTAACTGAGTTGAAGGAGAAAAAACTTAATAGAGATGCTGAATGTGTTTTTACACTGGTTACACTTGTAAAATATTTTTTACAAGTGCAACTCGACATTCATGGAATTTATAGCGATTCAAGAAACTTTTTCGCAAAAAAAAATCTTGTTTTTCACAGTGAACTGGTGTAAGCCCTTGAAACCCCGGAACGTTTCCCGGAAGTAATTAGTGATCTTTCCTTTTTTTTCTATTTTTTTATAGGTAGAGAGTTACAGTTACTACAGAGATATCTTGCAAGTAAGGTTTCGGAGACATTTTGCATTTAAGAACTTTCATTATTTTACCCAACTGTTGCTAGTTTTTGTCTTTCCTGCTGCAGCCCTTTTTTTTTACCACACTTTTAAAGCTTTCATAAAAAACTTTCCTCATTTTCCCCTCTAAACAATTATCGAAGGCAAAGTACTTACGATTGTGTGGTCTTGAAGTTCAACAAAGATTTTCTCCTTGACCATTACTACACTCAATCTTCGCAAATTTTCTCTAAGAGTTTTAATGCTTATCCAATCTTTTTCATGATTTTCACGAAGTTCGTCAGAATTACCAGCTTGATGTGCAGAAATGGAAGCAGAATGTTATTTGGATGTACGACAGGCTCATTTTGCACAATTCTCTCCCCGTAATTTTACTTTCTTATGGATATTTGTTTTTTATTTAGTTCGATTTTCTATCTAGTTTGTCCACAAACAGTAGTAATTGCTAACCTCATTGCATTTCTAGGAGATAAGCACAGGTTTTATTATCTCATTTGGTTCTTTATCTTAAAAAGAACAGCTAATATCAACTTTTAACGATGAATTTTGTGTGTTTTGGGACAAAATGCTTCGTAAGTAACAATATTTTGAGTTCGAGACGTTTATGGAGTTGAAAAAAGCAATTAATAATGTTCCTGTTATTTTAAAAACTGTCCTTTACCTGATAGTGCACCATTACTTTATGTTTAAGACTTAACCACTTTAATAAACGCGTGAATTCTTAGGAAAATCAAAGTATTTCTTTTTGGCGACCTTCGTGAAGGCCATGGTTCGTTGCGAACAATACCTAGTATTATCATATTGAGAGATTCTACTGACTGATAGTCAAAGAAAGCTGTTCAAATTACATTTTTGCTTTAGAAAGCGATGATTTCACAAGTGTGACCGAACATGTGCCCAAGTTTAAAGTTTAAAAAAATAGGAAAATTTGAATTCAAATTATGTTTTTCGCAATCACGAGTGTGTGTGTGTGTTGTGTGTAGACGTGTGTGTGGGCGTGTAAGCATGTAGTTTAGTTGTATATGTAGGAGTGTGTGCGTGTTTAGGACAGGGACGCAACCACCCAGGAGTGGCGGATTCATGGAGATGGTTGAGCTCGCACAGAATACGTGGGGCGGGGGGTTTAGGGGAATTAAAGGACGCTGACGTCATTAAACATTCAAGTGAAAACAATAAGCAATACGTGAATGCTCAAAATTAAAATAAAAAATGATTAAGATACATTCTGTTCAAATTTCCGTACATTATTTGTAACGGTGTGGCATTAGGAAAGCATTTTATTGCACATTTAGGCCACTAGAACACTTTTTCTGAAATAAAGCGTTCTTAAATGTGTTTCCAATATGTACTGAGAATGTGCAGTGTACGTGAAGGTAATATCGACTAGAATATGACTTTTCTCTTTAACTCACCTGACTATTATTTTTATCTTTGAACGATGTGACACATAACCTAGCATTTAAAGATACTGTTGGCGCCTTTGTAAATATCATCTGCTTTAACGTCCAGAATGTAATAAAATCTGTTATTTAGGCTACTATAGGAGCACTGCTTTTTTCTCTTCTTTTCAAATGGTGTTTCCGTATAAATGTAACTTGAATTTTCTTTTACTATTTATTCAATATCGTCTGTTTAATTAAGAATTAATAAGGTAAATTATCAAACTTAAACAACAAAAAATCAAAATATTTAAACCTATGTGAATTGACGTCTGAACCCGTTTTTTCTTAGTCTGAATATTCATCGAGTAATTACGACTGTTGCGTTCAATGTTTATGAACAGTACAGCAAAACTCTGTTAAAGTCTTAATCAATCTTTTCATTTTCTTTGAGTTTATTTTAAAGAGAACTTCAGAAAATAACTGCACTTAATCGGCTATGAAGTTTTACCATGATCAAAGACATTCCGAGAACGCATAAATAGATGATCACAAGTTCAAATATTCAGGAATCTAAAAGCAAAAGCTTTAACATGTGCTTTCCTAAGTCAAACTAAATTCAGATGCATCAAAAAGGAAGCAGTGCAAAAGAGGTGATCATGCTATGCGATTAAGTTTTGCAGAAGCATTTTCTACTTTAGTGTGTAATTAAACTCTAATATGTCTCTTAAGACATATCTACGTCTATGCAGTAGGAAATGCATATTTAGGTACATAGAGTTGGTTTTAAAGTTAAGTCCTCACTTTCATAAACTGTATTGTAAAGTTTTTTAAACATTTATAGACCGACATGTGCCCCAAAAAGTATTCAAACTAAAAATATTTATGCCTCCAACAAAATTCCGAAAATTTACAAATGTCTTCCAAAAATGCATTTATCATTATATTTTTTGACGTCCCCTACTTTTCGCCATCACGAATTGTCCTTCCCTTTTGCTTTTCCAGCTTCAACCTGTATTTAGAAGGGGAAGGGGGATTTTTAATGTCGGCAAAAAGTAGGGTAAACCATATTTTTAAAAAATAGTAAAGATAAATTAAAAAAACTATAATAAGTTGAAGAGCGAAACGATGAAAAAACTAACTCTAATAATTTAAAGAAAAAAAAATATCTTATGCGATATTTGGGTATTCTGCATAGTACTCAAAGCAAGGTTTTTATAAAGTTGTAGTTGAAGTATTCATTTTTCAAAAAAAAAAAACATTAATTTTATTTGACAATAGTCGTTGGTTTAAAGTTTTCTTCTCTAATATACAATTAAACGGGTATCTAGAAAAATGGCATATGTGCTATGTTTAAAAACCTGACATATACCCTTCAGCAAGGTACCCATTCGATTGTCCGTGCAATTTGTGTTGTTTGATGAAAATGAGTTATTTGAATTTCATTTCTGATTATGTTGTAAAATTAATTGTTAGATTAGGAAAAGAAATACAACCAGTAGCGTGACACCGGGGAGGGGGGGAGTGCGGTCCACCCCGGGTGTCAGACACCAGGGGGTTGACACCCAAAGTGGAATTGCAAGTGCATGAAAAATATAAATCTTAAATGCATTTTTAAGACTAAAAAATTTCAAAATTTGTAGTCGTATGAATCTGTAAAATCTGTAATCTCCGGACCCTCTCACCCCCATCCCACATCATGGAATGAATGTTATACTCCGCATTAGGTTTATATTGTCAAAAATTAGACCTAGTAGTGAATTCCTCTTTAAACAAAAAAGATAAAACCTTCATTTTCCCCCTCTGTTTGCGATACGTTTTTAATAATTAAGGAAACATCAAGTTCATGTGCGCCCCTTACTTTTTAGACCTCGCAACGGCTCTGCACTTATTAGTCTAGGGCAATTTGCATTAATAGCGTTCATACTTTTGATTTGTCTTAAGTACATTAACCCACTTAAAATTTCAAGAAAGTTTAAGCGGGTCGGCTAACGGTTTTAATTTCGCCGTTAAGCACATATGTAGTTGTTTCTGAAAATTGCATGAATTTCATGTTTTCACAGAACACTAAAGCCTTTTTTTTCTTTTTGTGTTTGTAGAACGGGGTGGGGGTGACACCACAAATTACCGCCCCATATGTCACCCGTGATAAATACGTCACTGATAAAACTTTAAAATATTCCTTTAAATATCACTTTATTTTGTTACGAATCAGTACCCTCTTAAAATACTTAACTTTGAAAAGTTACGACCAAAACATGAGTTAATAATATACTTTATACGTAATATATCACGCATAGCAGTGTAGTTTCAATTGCTAACATCTCCTAATCCGCTTATTTCTCGGCAAGGCTCAACCAATTGCTAAGGAAATCTTTATGAAGAACAATATCGTTAACCTCACTGCCCGTAAATCTCAAAAAAGAGCATCATTTTCTTTCCTTAGGAATGATCCTTGGAACTTATTGACGCAACAATTCGCACAAAACGTCAGTCGCATATTCCGTGATACGATCTTTACTCTGGCAGAAGTAGAGGTCATTAGCGGAGGCATTTTTTATCACGTTTGCTTGTCCGAATGCAGGGGCCGTAATTGAGCTTCGGGCGTAACTAAGGCTCTTTAGATGCCACAATAGGAAAATTCCGATGGTATTCTCGTGTAATGAACCTGGATTCTTTCGCACACATCACATTTCCTAAAATCTGGAGTTACAGATATAAAGATCATTGAGTGCAAATATTTCTCTTTTATATTGCATTTCTTTATTTATATAATTTAAGATATATAGACTCTGAATGGTAAAATATTATTAAGGACTTTAGTTAGAATTTACCAGTTTTTATTTTTAATTTTACTTTTTTTTATTTTTTTGGCTGTTAAACTAGCAGGTTAAATAAGGTTAAAAAAATATTTCCATTGCTACACTTCCAATTTTCATACCGTTTTAAACACTTCTTGAACAGGAACACTTGTCCTTTTTTAAAGAACACATTATTCTCAATTTTGTGAAAAGGAATTTATACGTAATGATATACTAAAAGACAAAGTTGCTCTACAACATATTGTAAATTTTTTGGTACACTCAAAAATAACGATAGTATTTCTGACTTTTTAAGAAAGACGGACATAATCTTCTCTCGTAAAAGAGGGGGAAATCCATTCAAAGTAAAATAAATTTAAAAGTTTAGAGCATCATAAGGAAAAAAGACACGAATGTACAAAAGACAGCAAGTTTAGATCGACATACACTTAGTTGGCCAACCTTGATGAATTTCGGATTAAAAAAAGCTTTTCTGTGTCTTTTGTTGTGAAAAGAAAGATTTGCATTACCTATTCTGGGCCCTAACTAGGTTTCGATGCATACATAACCATACTGCCTTGGTCAAGTAAACGGCAGTATTTGCATAAATGAGTTTTTGAAGTATTTGAACACGCTCGTTTTGGATTCAGTGCTAACAATAGGGAAATGTTGAAATTTGATACTTTTTTCGAGATTTTGTTTCAGCAGAAATCAAATAAGCAAGCTTGTATAAAAAAGCTAACGTTCAATAGATGACAAATGAGGCAGTGCGTTGCAAAGGGATGTAAGTGGACATTTTCAAGTTTTGGGCAAAACGCTTTTAAAGTTGCAGTCCTAGGTAGGCTTTCATTATTCTTTTAATCCTGCTGCATAGCAGCAACTACCAGGGTTATTAGTGCTATATCTTGCCATAATTACGAGAAGAGGTGTACCTACCATTTGTACTGGTTATCTCCAAATTTTTAATTCTGGCAGATACATTCGTTTGCTTATCACTGCCTCAAATTATGCAAAAAAGAAAATGATAAATGAAAAATTTGTTATTGCTGCCCTTTTTCTACCCACGGCAGCGTAACAAACTATGTGCGTGGTCACGAGTACCAATTTGTATTGTACGTTATATAGATCGTTAATGTCCCTAATAGATTTTATGCGTCAAATAAATCTTTCACATAATGCAAATTTTATTGAACAATAAACAGACATATGACGCAAGAACGTATGGTCAGCTATAAAGAAAAAAAAATAAAGTAATTTTGTAAATCTTGGCAGCATGATTTCTGTAACTCAATCATTATCTGTAAGAAAACTCCGAAACGTTGCAGATTGCTTTCGGATAACATGACTGATTTCCATCAGTTTCCTGTAAATAACAAGTATATTGGAAAAAAGTTTCCTGAATTGCTTCATGTTCCACGAATGCAAACTTCTCACTCTGTTGTGACAAACATTTTTACCTACATACATCCTGCTTTTTTATTAAGTGCTTCACCTTACGGCTCTTCCATTTTGACTTTTCCAATAATTAGGGTGAAATGCATCAGGCTCTGGGTATTGTAACCTTGTAAAAATTGAGGGCAATATAAGCAGATTGTTGTTTTCTTGAATAGCTGTCTTCGCTGCTGCTATATTTGCTTCTGGAGCGATCTTGTTTAGCGGGGAGGAAGCGAGGTTTGAACTGTATTGTGTGTGTGTGTGTGTGTGCGTGTGTGTGTGAAATATCTATCTAAGGTTTTTCTACAGATTTTTGATTTACTCCCGAAACGTGATTAGCGTTTATTAAGGAAGGTTCTCCAGAAAGGTCCCAGGTTTATTTCAGAAACTTATTATTGAATTTAACGGGAAACTTTCCTGCTTTTTAACAGATATGTTCCGGTCTGATGTTATTCACAGTAGCTGTCAATCATTTTTCCGGAACTGGATACATTTTGTATGTTTGTTTGTTATTATTTTTTTAACACTAAAAATAGTGTTGCGACTTACACTTTTCAAACACGTATTTTATGCTTTAAAAAAATAGTCATAACGTAAAAAGAAATGCAGATTTTCATGCAGAAGAGTGAAAAAATCACCTTTAACAGTCAAAAACAAATTACAGATGCTGATATTTTATCAGGAATAAAGAACCTTTGTTAGCTATAATTTCTTCTGCGATTTGCAATGTAATAAAAGAAGGAAATTTCCGAAAAAATTATACAAATATTTGCTGTCTCTATTTTTGTTTATTTCAATAGCCACAAATAATTTTCAATTGCTGATCCGATTTCACCTCAGTTTATGAAATAAGAATCGAAATAAAATTTGAAAAATAACCATTACACTGCTTTCTGTTTTTAAATTATTTTTTTACAGAATTAATACTGCTGTTTTAAGCAAAAAATATTCGAGAATTTATTTAACATAAAAATGACATTATTATGTAATGCGGTTTAGGCTTACAAAATCTAAACAAGTTTCTTGTTAAAGCCTGATTCAGAAAAGGAGAAAAAAATCCCAAAAGATCTGCAAACAAAACAAAGCCATATTCATATTAAACCAAAGAAAATCAGATAGAAACATATTTTTCTCCTTCAATATCTACACTTACATGCTGTTTTCCATCTAAATCGAGAGCCTTATAAAATATTTTTCAAGAAATATCTTCAACAAGTATCATTAAACGACGCCTATTTCTTCTTTACTTCTAAATTTCCTGTCATTTACTTTATTTTTATCTTCCATCTTTTTGTTGTATCTCCATTACGGATTTTTATGAGTAATGAATATAAACCCTATCAATTCGATTACCCCAGAGCTTATCTAAGCTTTAAAGCGGTTCATGACGTAACAAAAGAAGCTCATCGTATTACTTATGTCTTAGTTCATATCAAAAGAAGATGGGTTAGAAATGAGTTTATTTTAAAATATTTGATAAACGAGCTCAATATTTTTGAGATTACATGGTAATGAGGGTAGCTTTCACTGAAAGCATTTTGATTACTTTTGTTACAAATCTACTAGGATTTTTTTTCTGGTTTCTTTATTATCAGCTAGAGCAGCGGTTCTTAAATTGTGTTGCGTGGAACCGTATGGTTCATTAGAGTCAAATCAAAGTTACAAGAAACTTAAACGATCCCAAATCACGGGACGCAGGAGCGTCCCGGCCGCCAAGGAAACCAAACGTCAACAGCCAAGAAAGCCGGAAGAAAACAAACGCGACCAAGAACAGTTTACACGACAGACCAAGTTGGAGTTTTCCGGGTTTTTCACCCCTCTGTATTTCAGACCCATGAAGACCCCCCGGAAATGATTTTTGGCATACTCAATCTCTAGTGGCCCCTGACGACGAAAACCAAAATACAATCCCCTGGACCACCAGAGGGAGGAGGAATTTAAGTTAGAAATTCGCTGTTCAAAAAAGGTTTCGCTTTCTTTGACAGGGCTACAACCCAGACGAAAAGAGAAACACCCTCACCCTCGTTTTTAGCCCTCAAAATGTACCTTAAATCATTACCATAGCCCCCGGGGTGGCTATGGTAATGATTTTTTGTATATATATTCTTGGGGGGCCATTGAGTACATATACAAAAAATTCAACCTCCAGGGACATCATGGGCCGGAGTAATTAAAGTTTGAAAATCACTAATTTTGCCTAAATTCTTATGTACTTATTCTCAGCTCATAGGGTTTGTTCATCTCTGACTGCAATTGCAAGGTTAGAAAAGATCTAACAGTTGTTCAAAAGTTGTCTTAGGAAATGAAATTCAATCAAGACTAAAACGGATCCAATAGTTGCAACTTGTATTTGCCACAGCGACATCGCATGCGCGCGGAATTAGCTCATTGGGCTTTCTGTTTTAAGATTCCATGTTGTTTGTTTATATTTAAGCAGAGAAACAAATTAATGAATGAGAATAGAATGCTGTATATTTAAAGGGGGAAGAAATTTTAAATGTCGGCGCGAAACTGGGGTTAAACCATTAGAATATTTTGCGTGACATATTATATGAAACTGTACACATATGAATACGACACATATAACTTTTTAATGGAAAGCGAAAAATAGCACTTTTGTATTGGTTTGCTTATTTTCTAAATTAATGCATTTTTTACAAAAAAAAAAAAAAACCAAAAAAAAAAAAAATATTATGAATTGAAAATATGTGAAATACGTGTGTGGATATTCGTGCTTTGCAGTAATTTGTTGGCAGACAAAATTTTTGCAATTAATTAAAACAAGACTTTAAATGAGTTTAGTCCGCGCGCATCAGTGCAGTGGCTGTGGCAAGTTTGGGATATTCGCGATTTGACGTCGTGTACAGTTGTATAGATCTTCTGACAAATTCAAATTTAAAATATTTAATGGCTTAGTTTTTTTTTCTTTTTTGCTTGGTGATAACATGCGTTTTTTCGTCTTTTTAATGAACTTTTAAATAGATTTAGGTATTAAACAGGATAAAGACTTCCATCAGGAGAAAGATAAATCACCAAACACACACACACAATTAAAATTATCCCATAAAACCTAAAATAATCCACGATTTAAGAAAAAAAAAGTCATTTAATAAAAAGTGAAAAGCTAGATTAAAATAGCCCGCAAGCTGTAAAACATTTAAAGAAACCTTCATGAAAATGTTTAATAATCCGTGAAATAAAGAAACTGTAATAGAATTTATTGCGAAGTTGTAAATGCTCGAAAACAATATAATTTAAAATATAGTATTTTATTATCAAAGAAGTTTTCTTTGCAACAGAGATGATACAAGGATTGCAATAAAATTTAAATGGCCCAATTCTCGCAAAACGAACATAGAATCTTAATGGTCAGAAAATAACTTGATGTAAAATTAGACTTGCCATTATTGTTCCTTAAGGAGTCACAGTACCTTTCAAACATTTTTTTTTATAAATTAAGTAAATTTTATATTTCTTTGAAATCATAACATGCATGCTTATTTTGTAATCAATAATTTATTTCCAAAATTTAAAAATATTGCCTACTTTTTTTAAAAATTCCAAAAATTGAGGAACATCTCAATTTTTTAAAATCCCTAAGGCTTTTTTATTTTTGTATTAGTTTAAAAACAGTTTTTTGCTAAACGATCACTATAATCATCTCTAAAAATCTGTGCATTCATTTGCTTATGAGTTTATTAGAAATTTTTCTGTGATTAATTACGTAAAAATCGAAGTTTTTTTTTTAAATTTGTTTCTTAAAGGTTTAATAATCTCTAAACATTTGAGTAATTTATAAAATGCTTGTCCAATGCAAAATTTTGTCAAACATGTTATCCCACTTGTAAAAAGTATTACTTTAAAGCTGTATCTTCAATAGAAAAAAATCCTTAATGATTCTAATAACATGAAAATACACACACACAAAAAAAAAAACATCATCGAGAAAAAGCAATTTAAAGTTTTTCTTTTGCATAAGAACACATAGCGGGCTTGGCCTAAAACCACTCATAACTTTTCAAATCTTTGAACTAAAGCAATGAAACTTTTCCCCTGTGTTCAGAATAGTTTTTAATTTTGAAATAAGCAATAAAATTTTTTTTGATCGTTTCATCATTTTTGAGGTACTGTAACCCCTTTCTTAAAAATACAAAACAGCGTTGTTTCAATTCAAAGTTTTCTGACTTGAAGTTCTCAATTCTAACAATACAGACTAAGTAATAATATTAATGCAAAAAGATGTGATATCTCATCAAAAACAACCCTGTTGTAAAAATTTCCCCACCAAGAAATCCTTCAACTTTGCCGCCAAAAAAGAAAGCCTTCATCCTAAACCCAAACCCCTTAGCCTTAAAAAGTTATGATCTAGAGATATCTAGTTTGCCCGCCAAGTATCTGCCAAACTATCATCCTCCCTCTTCTCCTCTTTAATCACACCTACTTCCATTAGAACTCCCCCCCCCTTCAACTCCTCAGAAATATGGATTGATCCTTTAAATTGTTTGTCTTGTTTGGCGGGAACCTTTTTGCCCACCAAGCAACCACATTACTTTGAAAAAATTTTGTTTTTAATCTCTGTTTTTTTTGGGAGGGTTGGGATATATGACTGGAAAGAAATATTTATATATATAAATTAATTTTCACCCACATTCAGACATCCAATGTTTGAAACTTTGTTCGCATACAGTAGGCAGAGTACAATGCAATAATTTGGCACAAATCAACTCTACGCTGTAAAAATAAAAAAAGAGATCCCACACTTTTCTGGAAAACAACGGACAACTAATGTGCCTAATTTTTGCCAATAACATATCAGACAAAAACATTAAAGTTTCTCTCTA
Organism: Uloborus diversus; assembly: GCF_026930045.1. Lineage (NCBI taxonomy): Eukaryota > Metazoa > Arthropoda > Arachnida > Araneae > Uloboridae > Uloborus > Uloborus diversus. The sequence goes on from NC_072738.1 coordinate 96,009,016, forward strand.
AAAGTAAGAAACCTTCATGAAATCATCCTGGAATCGTTCTGAATGATTCAGCAATCTTCCTAATCAAAGGCTGTCATGTGTCAGGAATATATTAGGAACTTTAATGCGAATTATATATTTTTATAGTAATAGCTTGGCACCTTTCTGATTTACCACAAAAGCTCCTAAAGCATATATGGCCGAAGCTAAGACAGAATTTCTTGCAATTCCTTCAAAGCTGCAATATTAGAGAAATACCAAGCCGTGATAGCACAAAAAGGCATATAAAAAAAGGCATACTAAAAGGCATACTAAATATTAAAAAATCCCCTTTTTACTTATTTCTAGTATAACCAGAGGGTACTTTAAGTTTTATATGTTTAATTCATATTTTAAATAGACTTTCAAATGTACTCAAGTTATAAAACTATGTATCAACAATAAAAAAAATTAACAATACAGAAAAATTTGATAATAGTTTGGCCACTCTCAGTACTTATCTGATAGACTGTACTAAAGTGTTTTAGGTACAAACTTTCAATATTTTGTAATTAAAACTGTGAAAGAAATACGTACAGTTATTGGAAAAACAAAAACAAAAACGAAACACTTTTTATTATTTGGCTTATATATATGCTAGAAGGGAAAGAAAAGTGTCGTCCGACATGGTTTAAAGTCTTCTTTAAAACTGCGTAGGTACAATTTTGATAAGGGACCATATACAAAGTAAAATTAGCACAGAGTCTTGATTTTCAAATGGGAACCTGTATTTTTTTGCTACATAATTATGTTTAGACAGCAAAATGCAGCCAGGTAACGAAATTTCATTGTATTCTGTGCAGTAAAACAGTAGTTATTAACGAAAAACGATTTAGTCAACGTCGCCACATTTAAAATGCTATTTTCCAGGTCACGGTTTTTTAAGTAATAGAATGTAAATACAGAAAAAATCAAGATTATCCAGCTCAATTCATGATTTTTTTTACGTTCTTTCTTTTTTTTCGTAATTCCATACTTTTTGGCCGATAATGTTGCGTCACAAAGCGATTTAGGGTCGAAAACTTTTTTTTTTTGAATAGCAGTTAAAATATGTACTGATTTTAATCTATCTGGATTAACCTTAGTTTAAACTTAGAAAGACGGATGGGATCTGGCTGGTCCTTTGCATAGATCATTGCTTAATAAATCAAATAATGACTAATTTGGAACTTTTTGACTTTTCATAATATGATTGCAAATTTAATCATTAAGCCATTAGCCTCATAGAAATGTAAATATTGAACCTCATACCAGTCAAAATTATGTAAATGTGTTTGATAAATGTATTGCACCTATGTTACTGGTTTATTTCAGAAAAAATAGAAGGTCTTTTGATGTAAAATGGAATTCACGTTTTTAATTTCGCTGACATCGGTAGAAGTTTGGGACATCGAATACAAAAATATAAGAAATGTACCGCACAGCGTGGGAAGACGCAGCATTAAATAGATTGGTGACTCAAGCGAAGCAAGACTCGTTTATTCCATGAAAATTTGCTTTAAATGCATAAAATGAACAAAGTATGAATCTAAAAAATAAAACAGAAACAGAAGAATATAAATACCCGTTAATGTGCAAACCTTTCATACTCGAACTTGATTTGGGAACATTTGGTTTTTTGAATTCACACAGTGGACACAGTAGTTGTTCTAGCGGCTTTTTTGTAATCAATAATACGGTATTTTGGTTCAAATCCAAATTTGATGCGGAAGATCACAATGCTTGGCATTATTAAAAAATGATAACACATTTGGCGGTTTTAGTTAAACATTTAATTGCTTTGTAAGTAATTTCGCAATGCTGTTTCTAGCAACAAGATTCGAGATGGATCCAACCCGTAATTTAAAAAGACAAAAGTTGTTTTGGCTTAAACCTAGGTGAACTGAAATCAGACTTCTTTTCGTTCCCCGGATTTTATAATTGATCATAAATATAAGCTGATCACAAATATGTGATAAAAAAGGGAGGGGGGGGATCTTATTGAAAATTTTGAAGCTGATGCTCGTTTTAATATAAAGACGACCCCTTAACAACAATTTATTAAAATATTTATGTATAAGACTGAAAAAATAACACCTTACACGTGTCTAGTGTTTATGGTCTTTGAATACGAACGAGTTTTTCATATTTTTTTTTTCTATGACGGACCTAACAGTTCTCTATTTTTTGAAATAATGTACATAATCTTTAACGTATATTATAAAGATTGAGATGATGGAGGAAAACATAAAATCAAATAAAAAAAAAGATTTATTAGTATTATTAACGAACTGTAGCACTTTGTTCAATGTTCTCACGGCTTTTTTGAGAAAACTAATAAATAGAGCTGCCAACTGCTACGAAAAAATCGTAGTTTTAACGAACCTGGAACTTTGAGTATTTTTTCCACTTATTTTGCATTGAAAAATTGTTTCTTTGAAACCTCAAAACACATAAATCTAGTAATCTGCAATTTTGCGCAATTTTACGCGGGTATTTATTATTTTTACTATTTTAGATTTCCAAAAGTTGGAAGCTCTGTAATAAACTACATTTTCGATGCTTCTTAGCGAGATTTTATTTTACTATTTGTTGTAATATTTCTGGTAAGTATTAGCAAAAAAACTGAACAATGTGTCCAAAATATGGGGCTGACACTGATTTTTTAAATAAATACGCTGCTTGTAAGATACTACTGCTCGTTAAAGTATAGTAAACTATCGAAAGTAAAGCTTCGCAACATTGAAATAAAATAAAAATTTCAACAGTTCCTCGACCGAAATCTGAGGACGCTCTAGAGTCCTTGTTAGTAGATATTTCAGAAAGATTTTCCTTCCTTTGTTCCGCAGAAGATAAATAAATGAAGTGTCGTCTGCACCATTTCAGAGTTTTCAATAAAAATCAAGTCTTGCCGCGACTCCTTAATGCAATGACAATAGAGCGTTGCGTTCCTAACAAGGAATTGAACGTTGGAATATCGATCTGTAACGATTGATATCAAATATAGTCCTCATATTTTACGCTGCCACTTTCTAAGCAATATACAGACACGCAGTTTTCAAAGAGTGTCTGCTTTATATTAAGAACCACGTATTTCTTTCAAAAATAGTTACGTTTCTAAATTTTTGCAATTTCACTACCGAGGATACATGGAACATAAAATTAATATTAAGAGGGAGTGGAAAAAATAATGTTTTTTTTTTTTTTTTGCAAAAATATACTTTTTTTTTTGTAATCAACAATGTATTTTACCCTCTGATTTATTCCCTAAACATGATTTGCGTTTATTAAAGAAGGTTCTTCAGAAAGATCCCAGGTTTATTTCAGGAAGATTACTGACTTTTAGTGGGAAACTTTCCTGTTCTTCCCAGATATGTTTCCGTCAGATGTTAGTCACAGTAGTCGCCAATTATTTTTCAGGAACTTGATGGATTTTAACACTAAATATAATGTTGCGAATTTGAAACAGGTATTTTACGCTTAAAAGGACTTACGCTTAAAAGGGAGCTTAAAATATTGTTGTTTTTGTTTTCAAAAAATACATTTTGTTTCGAAATCAATAATGTATTTACCCTCGTTATCAATGGCCGGACAGATTTAAGGAACAAAATATCAGAAAATAGCATCTTTCATAGAAGCAAAGTTTTGAATTTCTTTCTCATAGAAAAGGTTTTAGCGATCAGAAGAAAAGAGATTCAGATGGTGCAATTTGTGTTGCAAACATTTCCAGTATTACCTAGAGTTGGGCAATAGCGTTAATTTAAATGATCTGTTTGTTAGAGGATCGTTCATTCTTTTGATCCGTTCATTCAACTAGTTCTTTAGAACGACTTCGTTCATTTAAAAAAAATCGATAAGTCATCTCTCTGCACGGTTACACACGTACATTAGAGAAATTTCATTACATCGATAATATTCTTTGAAGGAGAAGTTGCGAAACCGATCTAAGAGTAAGAATCTATGCCTATGAAAATGAATCAAAAAACCTTTATTCGGGTTTAGATGCAATAGTTCATTTTGTAAAATTTTTCTCAGTTGCCAATTAGTAAGATATGTTTTCCATTCCTAAAATTGAAGGTTCCATTTCAGCATTTCAAAAAATTAAGCTATTTAATTTTTCCAGCTACACCACTATAAATAATATATACATATAGTATTACCGATAGACCATGTGTAACGAGAAAAGTAACAACAAATGTATCGGTAGCTCTGCCGGAGTACCGGAAAACTTAATTTTAGAAAAAGACTCACCTTTCAAATATTAGAGGGTTTAGATATAAAATTATTCTACAGTACCGATAAGAACAGAAAGAAAAAAAAACACAACTCTTTTTTAAATGGTAAAAAAAATTAGACAGCAATAATAGTTATTAAAAATCTCTGGATATTGAATGTCGGAGTTAAAATTTGAAGAAGAATGTGTTAAAAAAAATAAAGCGATATTATCACATTGTTAACTTCTATGCAAACTCAAGTGGTGTTATAATTTGCCAATGTATCGCCGGGCTTTTGGTCGCCACGTTTTGTCTCCAACTCGGCGACAAATTTTGTGTTTGTTTTTCTTTTTTTTTTTTTGTGATCTGTTTTCAATGCGACCATTATTGGCGATATTTAGAGAGTTTACCATTGAATCGTATTAAAATTTCCAATAATTAGGAAATAAATCTGTGTAAAACGTTTTTTTTTTTTTTTTTGCTTAGGTTCGCAACAAAATAGGTGTGAAAATGTCTTACTCCATGGCGCTATTATAATTAAATTGACGTAAAAGAAAGTCATGTTATGCACACATCAGCCCGCTTTTAAATAGCTAAAATGCGTAGATCAAAACATCTTGCTTCTGCAGTGCAATATACATCTTACTTAGTTATTATGTTATCTACAAATCTCGTAACACAGCGGCATAAAATATTTGGTGCGCAAAAAAAAAAAAAAAAAATCGTAGAATTTTTTTTTTCTCTTTTCAAAAGGAAATATATAAATTAATGTTCTCAGCAGAATCGAAAAGAAAAGTCACAATGAAATAAATAACACATTTAACTAGAGAAAAAAAAAAGATGTTGAATCGTGTACAGTTGTATAACCGGTATGCGTATGCAGCAATAAAACTCGGCTTAAAAACATGTTTTATATGAAATTGTATTGACTCACCATAGAACAACGACTAATTGACTAAGAGATGTTTTCTAATTGTGCACTGTAAAAAAATTACAAAACGATGCTGATTATTTCCATGGAACATTTCGGGATTTCAAAGATTTTCCTCCACTTCCTGTAAAAACCAAGTATCTTTATCAAAAAGTTTTCTGAATTGCTGTACGTTGCTCGAATGCAGACTGCTCAATGTTGTAAAAAATATGTTTGGCTCTCAGTTTAAAGATTAACTGAACGTATTTATTAAGTATATCGGTATCAGTTCGATAACGGCTCGTCCAGATTAACAAAAACCTCAATGAGAACGGCTAAGTCTATGGATTATGTTGCTTTGCGAGACTAGTGGGCGAGATTGAATCTTGTTATTTCCTTGCAATCTGTCTAAGCTTTGGTCGGTTTTGCGACACTGCTTTTGGAGTTTTCTTGATAATTCAGGATAGTGTCAAGCTATTCTATTAAAGCTAAGGCCACTATGTAAAGGGAGATGACTTATTCGAAATTTTGGTTGCAAAATTGCAGGAGCACAAAATTAGTTTTTATAAAAAAATTCTCGTTGCAGAAAACTGGTGCCCAAGCTTTAGCTGAGTTGCCTGATTGACGTTTGATAATTTTTTTCTATAAGTAAAAATGATCTAATTAATACAAGTTAGAAAACAAATTAGGTGTGGAAATGACGTTCATGACGAAAAACATTTCCCGCAACATTTTTGTTGAATTAGTGAACTAAGTTGTCTTTCTAGATTGACCTTAAGTGATGTTTTACTCAACTGATGTTTTACTCAACTCAATTATTTTACAACATAGCAAAACAGCAAATGGGTTATAACGTATTTATAAATACTAGAAAGAGGACTGGATCCAAAACTGCCTTGTAACCAAAATGTCGGATAAGTCGACTTGTCCTGTTATGGGGGTTTTAATTCAATCTGCCGATGGTTAATCTGAAGGTTCCAGAGGCACGACATGCTTTAATCGCGAGTATTCCTTTACTCTTCAGAAAGATTCCAGGCTAATTTCGGGAAGGTTACTGAGTTTTATCGAAAAATATTCCTGCTTTTTACAAGATATGTTACTTGTAGAAATTGGGTACAGCTTAGCTGGTTAGCTGCCCTTTATTTTCTCGGAACGTTTCAGAATTGTTTTTGCAGTGTGAAACAGAGGAACTTTCGTAAAATAAGTTTTGCTGCTTTACAAAATTTGGTTCACTGGCAGTTCTTACACTTCCTTCCTCACAAACACTGACGCGCAAACAGCGCGAATAACGAAAATACTTCTGAAGTACCAAACACCTTTAAATTAGATTAGTTTATAGCTATAGACTTCATCAGGGAACGGTTTATATATATGTTTATATATATATATATATATATATATATATTAGGGTGGTTCTTTTTTTTGAAGTTGCAGATATTTTACGCGACGCCCCCTCAATTTGTTCCATTATACAAATAAATGATCCTTGCAAAATTTTAAGTCAATCCATAAATATTAACACGTGCCCCTAGGGCCCCCTTTTTTGAGTTTCGAAGAAAAAATTGCGGATTTTCTCATTTTTATGTAAAAATATTCTAACGTTTTATATTTAAAGTAATTTTGAACCTCAATAGGTGCTGCTACTTCCAGACTGACCATTCTCTCACTTTCATTCTGTAAAATTTCACATTTTACAGAGGGTACATGTACACCAATGGCCTTGGGTCAAACGTACCGCTTTTCTGCGCTTGTTCCAACCAAGTGGCAGGGGAACATTTCCTCCCACCAAGATGAACACAAGGTATTCTATAGACCATTAATGAATGCCCTAGGTCATTAATGAATGATCTTTGACAACAACAAATTGCCTCCTCCAGGCTTTGGGGGTGTTGATTAGCAAAATTCCCTATGTATGTAATAGGTGTGGCAAACAGAGTCGCAAGGTTTCAATGCTATAAGTATAAGTAATTGCAATTATATTTTCATTCGCTGTTCTTTAGTTATAAACATACCTAAATGCTTATGCAATTTTTAATTTTAAAAGTATAAATTTCGAAAAATCCTCGATTACTCCAAACATAAAAATATACCGTATTTTACATAGCTAAAATATAAATTTAAAAAAGTATATAGATCGGAACAATGTTGAAATCTATAAATTAATTTTCTGCTATATCAGGTCATAGTCCTTTATTATCATCAAATTCTTGTGATTCACAAGATTTAGAAAAAGAAATGGGTATCTATCCTAACCTGTGAACTTTTGTTTTCTACAGCTGGTCTACCACAATGCAAAAAAGCTTGCTAACTATTGATATCATCTCGCCTTTTATTACTGTTAGACAAATGCCATATTAGGGATAAAGATGTTGCTCATTTATTTACAGCCTATGTAGATGCAGTAAATTTAAATCCAAATGACCTAGTGATCAATCGTACGAGAGCAAGAGAAAATCTTCGAGAGGTAAAATTAAATTTCATGAATTTAAACTTAGATCTTGTAGTTATTCAGTGAGATACAAAGCTACATTCAGATGTAACTGGAAAAAGAACGCCGACGAGATTACCGTGATAGCTTCAGGTCCTAATATACTCGGAATTCCTTAGATTTTTCTTCAGTTGTATATGATATCTTAGATGATAGCTCTTTATTGCTAACTGCTCTAGCTGCAGTGTTTGATACAACAACTTGCAATATCAACCGTATAAATTGTGCATGCAATTTTTTTGACCTCTTTCGGGGGTGAGCAAAATTTAAATTAAGGTCAATTTTTGAGTGAAATTTTTTTGCGAGTACAGTACTTCCTTTTTTGTAAAAGGAAGTAAAAAATATTTAAAAATATTAATCACTTTTTAATAACTTTTGTTATAGTACATAAGTTATTATTTGTACATATATATATATATATATATATATATATATATATATATATATATATATATATATATATATATATATATATATATATATATATATATATATATATATATATATATATATATATATATATATATATATATATATATATATATATATATATATATATATATATATATTACCTGGTCAAAAAAGTGCTACCTACTTTTCGGATTTACCCTACGGTAGGCAAAGAAAAAAAGAAAACAAATATAATGATTTTACCAACCAATATGTATTTACAAATCGTGTCGTAACCAAATTTGCAAAAGACAATTAACCCAAGATAATGAGTTAAAAAGCAAATATAACAAGCATTTTTCGGATTTCTTGAGCCTTTTTGCTGTATGTTTTTTGTGTGCTAGAAAATATATAACATTTAGTTCCAAACCATTTTTTCGGAATTTGTGAGACTTTTTCTGAACTTTTCACTTCAACAAATTACAGATAACAAATAATAGACTGCAGTACCATGAATCAATAAATTTCCCTTATGCTCCTGTTTCCATGCAAAAGAATTCAATTTATTTACTCTTAGGGAATCTCAATAATGTTTATTTTATTTATTAAACTTCTTTCTAAGAGAATGACATCAGAGAATATGTCTGTGTCATGTAGTGATCAAATTAGCATTTCTGAGGCACTCCTTCTAATAGATAATCGAATCAGCCAATTTTTCGAAAAACCAATACGACTTATTTGATTAAGTTAATGCAGCGTTCCGTTTATAGTTTTGAAATACGCTATTCACTTATTGAAGTAAGAGGCATTGTGGAAAATATTGTGAATGGTAATTGATACGAAATAGTTTTTACATTTGATTGTTTTGAAGAAACCTTAACTGAAAGAGTTTTCAAAATTATCAAAGATACCGTCTTGAAGTACAAATGATGCATTAAATTAACTTTCAATGGATTGATGTTTGGATATTTGATGTATTTCTTTTTCATTTAATTAGCGTTGAAAACCAATGAACAAATGACATAAAATTAAGTTTACATACGAGGCTTTTATTCTTGCTTGTTGAAAAAATATACAATCATATGCATGTAGTTAATTTACCTATATATTGAACTGCCTTTGAGCGCATTGCATTGCAACTAAATCAAGCTTTGTATTCATAAACCATTTTTCGTTTGTTTGTTTGTTTGTTTTACGACAACAAGAAGATGTATTAAACTGTTTTAGGGGCCATTCTCCTGTTATGCACGGGACATTTGCAGGCATTTAAAGTGCAAAAAAACAATTAAAAAGGATATTTATTCATGTTTTTTTTTTTGCCATTGGATCACAAATCAAGGTTGTTTCTGAAGTTTCTAATGCAAAACAAAATAACAAGTTTAGTTTAAGTATGTAAACAATGATTTAATATGCTCGTTATGCACGGGATTCAGAAAGAAACAAAAAATCCGCTCTTACTTCTATGTCTCATAAACTCTGTGAGTTTAGAACTTCTATCTAACCATTGTATTTTTTTCCTAGCAGCTAAATAGTACTTTAGTCCAAGTATGCTACATTTTCGTCAAGTAAATTAATTAGAAAAATTACAAATTTATTTAATTTGTGTTATGCACGGGACATAACCAATGTTATAAATGGGACATGTCTGAATGTTATTCAGCTCTAAAAATTCAAAAATAAAAATGATAGTTATGTTTGTAGTGAAATAAAAACAAATATTGGCAATAGTATATACCATTTTAAGTTAAAGTTGAAAAAAAACGTATTTTACATCGTTAAGATATATATACTTTAAATAGTTATAATGTAACCATTAAAATGATACGTTACTTTATACTAAAAAATTATTGAAATATCTATCTTAATCTCCAAACAACAACAACAACAAAAAAGCATGCGGTTTCTGCTATTGCAAAAAACTTGGGGTTAAACATTTATAAACTACCAGTGTAATATAGTCTGTGATCAAGAGTCTCAGAATCTAGTGCTCCAGTTTTTTTTTTTACTAAGATAATGTATTTTCAACATCAAAGACGAAAGATGAGATTGCGATCACTATTTGCAAAAGTGGTCAAAAAATGAAACTAGTAAAACTTTATTTAGTTACATAGGTGAAAGAAACATATTCTATTTTTAAAGATGAAAATCGAAACTGTTTTATCAGCTTTTAAAAGTTTTGCATGCTACGACCAGAAAATGTTTTCTTATGCGTTTAACACCAGAAGATCAATGCAAATGCATGATATATGAGAATTTCCTTTTACAACTCAATCATTATTTTTTTTTCCGGAGGGAGGAAGGAATCTTTTTTCGCGAGTATTCTCAAAACCAGGAATGCACTGAACAACTAGTTGGTATTCGGTAAACTGCCTATTTGACAGATAAGACGAATATTCGGTCGATTACTATAGTCAGCAACCAAATAATAATTAACAAATTCAAGTATTAGACAATTGGAAAACTATAGAAACACTTTTTTTACAATAAATAATGAAGGCTATAGTGTTAAACCAAATACCGCCATTCCACCGTCACGTGCGCTTATAATCAAAAGCAAAAATTTGACCAACATTTTGAAATAAATCACAATATTTTAATTATACAGAAATAAGCACATTCTTTAATCTTTGCATTTGATACAAAGATACTACTGAGACAGTTATATTTTTATTAAATAATTTTGTTATGATTGTAATTTAATTTCCTTGCATGTGTCACTTGCGGGACGTAAAAATTCAACCTACTTGTCACTTGCTATATGAATTACTAAATGTATTTGCTCTATTAATATAACAATGATTAAACAAGTTGTAAGTTTTGAAAATTAAAGTTGAAAGTGAAGGAAACATATCTCAACTGTTTGAAAATAATAATTTAAACCGTGGAAACAAATGTATAGAGTTTTAACAAACACATGCTGGTTGGTTTTAACAGTTTTTTTTTTTTGAAAAACAAATGTTTTCAATTTTTTGCATTGTTTAAAAATGTGAAATCCAATAAATGCAAGGTAACCAGCAAATCTTCAGAAGAAATAACAGATCAATGATTTGAAAAGTAATTTTTTATTACTGTTATTATTATTATTATTATTATTACTATTATTATTATTCATTCTGTTATACCGGTTAATAAAAATATTGACACGATCATTGTAAATGTTGCTGCAAAAAATGGGTAGTGGTGAAGTATGACAAGAGTTTGTATGCTGTAGAAGTTACGAAGTTTTGGGTTACAATATAGTGGTTTCTGCGATAGAAAAGTATGATTTTTATAAATGGCCTACGCGAGATGATTAAGCATTCTACAACACAACTGAAGTTGTTAAAATAGTTCATCCACTTGCAGTTATAAATGCTTGCGAATTTTATGGACTTTCCAGATTTTTAGAGAAATTCGCGTTATGCACGGGATATATAAACAAATGCTCATATTTCTTTTAATATTAAACCTTCATTAAAAAACCTTTTAGGAGTGAATTCTAATAGGAAAATAAAAGTATGTTCAAAGCAGTTTCTATCGTTCGTGAAAATTAAGCTTAAAAAAAATAAAATAAAAAAATATGTTTTTGCGTTACGCACGGGACATCAAATTTTTGTTCAAAATAATCCTCCTTTTTTGAAAAATGTTATAACATTATTTATTTTTTTCCTTTATTCATGACAAGGAACATAATGTAAACTCATTTAAAAGTAAAAAAAATAACATATATAATATTTTTACAGTAAGCCAACAAAATGCAAAAAGTATGCTGATTGTAATGGGAAACCAAAAAATCATACCATGACTTTCCAAAATTAATTCTATGTTTTAAAATTCTGTTAAAACAAATATTTTATATTATTTCCTGAGGTTCACAACTAACATATTTTAATACTACATAAATAAAAAAATTATACCCTTTTTTTTAAAAAAAAATATAGCTTCAGAGAGTTTACAGTGGAGAATGACCCTTTTCACCAGTAGCATTTCATCAATATTTTTTGTATAAGAGGGAGAAAAATTAAATACATAGTCAATACCTGAAGTTATGCAAAGATAATAAGGGATCTATCTTTATTATACAGATAAGTTAAGGTATAACGCCTCGTAAACGCATTGCTATTTTATCAAGAGCATCGTAGACAGTTATGGTAGAATAACAACATATCTTAACTTGTCTCTTTACTAGTAGAAAAACAATGGTTAAACTTACATGACGAGAGTTAGAAAAAACTAAGCACATTTCGTTTACAAAAGATTTTTTAGTTTTATTGCGAAGGGGGCTGAAAAAATAGCAGAGGAATAGTCAAAACGTGTTTCGTGAACTAGAATGTGTTTTCATTACTCCAGGGAAAATGACGTTATATTTACTAGATTTACACAGTAAAAAACAATATATGTATTTGATTCTGATGGATTTGAAAAAATATTTTTTCTGAACATGATTGATGAAACAAGGTAGGAAAAATTGACGTAGCTGTGTTTCATGAAAGAAGTTTTTACCATTAGTTGAGGAGATAATAATAGAAATTCTAAGTTTAAACATTTTTCAGTAATAAGAATATGTTGCTATGGTGGTTTTATAACAGAAAAATTGAATGACCAAATTAAAGTCATTTTGTATTCTCCTTTGGTAAAAATTGGCAAAGAAAACATATTGAATAAAAGTATGTAAATTGTCATATATTTTTTGAGGTTTTTTTTTTTTTTTTTTGAACAAATTAGTCAGTGAAAGAAGAAAAGTTAAGCAGTAGTTTAAAGAAACTAAGGCGAACTGTACATTAAGGGGTGGTCCGGTAAGAAGACTACTCGCGACATTTCCGCTAATGGAAACTGTAGCGTAGTGCATAATTGTCTCAAACTATCCGACTGTCATCGTTAGTGTGATAAAGCAGGTTGACCTCCGGAAAGAATATTGCACAGCGTTTCATATTTTCTTAGTAATTTGGTCATATGAACTAAAGTAAGTGCACTGATTGTGTTATCATAGGTATGTTTTAGTGATTTGTTATATGAATTTGCCAGCATTCGTATTCTTTTGAGTATTTTGGTATTACGAACTAAAATAATGAATTTGTTACACATAAATATTTTTTCAGTATTTTGGCCATATGAACTAATTTAAGTGCACTGGATTTGCCGCCATGCGTATTATTTTAATTATTTTGGTTATACGAACTAAGGTAAGTAAACTGAATGTGTTAGCATAGATTTTTTTTAGTATTTTGGCCAAATGAAGTAAGACAAGTGCATTGCATTGCCAGTGTATTATTTTTGTATTTTGACCATACACGAAAAAAATTCCGAAACGTTACCGGTAATTTCCTAGGAACGTTTCGGGATGTCACCCTTTTCAACTACTTCCTGTGAAAATTAAACATCTTCGTCAAATTTTTTCCTGAATTTCTCTAAGTTATACGAATGCAGACTTCTCACTGTTGAAAAGAAAAATAACTACCAGTTTAAAGATTAACTAAGCGTATTTACAAAGTGCACCAGCTTCAACTCTTGTACAACGCGCCCAAACTGACAAAACTCGCAACGAGAGTCAATGAGTCTCTGGATTTTGCAGCCTTGCAAAGATTACGAGCAAGGGTATATGCTTGGTTACTTCTGATTCTGCTTTAATGTGGGCCCTAGTTGCAGTAATGCTTCTTGGTAAATCAATAAGGCTCAGAGCTACATTTTAAAACATGTTTAAGTTTTCTCTGAAGGTTCTAGAAATATAACTGGTTTTAATCAGAGATATTTCTGTATAACTTTGAAATATTTAAGGATGATTTCAGGAAGGTTGCTGGCTTTAAGCAGGACAAATTCTCGTTTTTTGCAAGATATGTTACTGACCGAAATTGGGTACATCAGCTGCTCATTACTTCCCAGAAAAAATTCTGAATAGATTTTACAATGTATAAACTACGGTAAGTGCACTGAGTTAGTAGGTATTAGTAGCTTTTTAAGTTTTTTGGTTACCTCAACTTTTGGTCTAGCATTTTGGACATATAAACTAAGATAAGTACGTTGAATTTGTTAGCATAAGTAATTTTAACTATTCCGTTATTAAAACTATCTATTGATCTCAGAAAATAGCATCTTTTAAATTTTAAAACCATGTGGCAAAAGATAGGCTATGTTTCTGGTTTACCTTTCTGGTTTACGCATTCATGCAATGTTTGTCCCAGACGAGTTCGTTTGTAATATTAGTAAATATTCCAAATGAATTACAGACCAGTTGTGTTTCTACGACCGTCCTGTAGTTCTGTATTGTCTGTAATATTATACATCAGAAGTTCCAAAGAAAATGTCAATTTTATATGTAGCTTTGACAACAAGTATGTTCTTTTTTGGGCTGTGTTTTATGCATAGAGTAAAGAAATAAAATCGAGAAGCCCCGACTATAGTAAAAAGGAGGAGAAGTTGAAGTCGGAACTATGGGATACATCGGTACGAAAATGAGCGGAGTTATGACAACGTAATCGCATCGCAAGAATGGTAATCACCAATCTCGTGAAGGGACCGAATAATGTAGCTGAAGGATTGGTTTACATTTTATTTGATGTTGCAATGCAATTTCAAAGACGTGCTTCACTTGCAACAATATTTAGATTTTAATTAAATACCAATTAAAATCCAGTATTGGAATGTTTTAAATCAAAATTTATCTCAAAGTATATTTAGCAAGAAGTTAAGGATGATAAATTGGTGCAACACTTCCGGCTTTGATTTCGTAGTATATCGGGGCCTTTCTATGTAATTTCTTTACTCTATTGCTTTCAACGCATGAGGAGCATTTCATGTCGTAATCAGCATTTCAATAGATTAATGAATACCCAGACTCATGTTTTCTAATTGGCGTTTAGACCCAATGAAAAAATTCATTTCAATTACCATTTTAATAATAAATAAACTAAAGTAACTTGTTCTACGAAATAATACGTGTAACGTCTAAAAATAACTGCAAAGCTTGAAAGTTTTCTTATTTTTGTACGCAAACGCACAACAGTATATCATCCCAATTAATTTTTCAGTCTAAAGTTACTGAAAGTGACTTTTCGGCAAAAAGTCAGCTAAAACAATTGCTCTTACCCAAGTTTCATCCCTTCCCGTCGAATGTTTCGGAATGAAACACTTTACCAACAGAAGAAATGACTATTTTAGCCGAAAATGAGTCGTGGTGTTTCTTTTCTTCTTAGAAAAGCATTACTTTACATTACATTCATTTATTTTTTCTATATAAATATTTGCTATATAGAAATATTTGCTAACATTTGAAGACCCAGGGTAGTTCTAAAAAAGTAAACTCATAACGACATTTTTCGGAACATAAAATTAAAAATATTTTGCCTAAAGCTTTAAAATTTTTATTTCAGGTTGAAAGGTTATTGAAATAATTACAGTTGTAAAGGAAACTATTTATTGAGCTTAGTAAAATATTTTTTTTTCTAATACGCATTTAAAGTTATCACTTTTTTTTAGTGATATTGGTTTATAAAAATAGTTTTTGTTGTAAAATGAAACCATTTTCTAAGCTAAATAAAATCGATAGAGAAGATATTTTTCTAGTAGATGTCTTGCCATTATAAAGAAAATAATTCATATGTAAATAAAGAAAACTGAACCTACCTCGAGCCAAAAGGGGCCGGAGTTTCCGCCAGGCGCTGAAACTTTACCGGACGAACTGCCGGATACTTGTGGGAAAAGTGATCGCACGCCTTTGTCAGTGATCCGGCAGCAGCGAAGTTGCTTTTGGATCTGGAGGAAACTAAGCAACAGCTTACGGCAGCAGCCATACCACCAGATATATCCGGCAAACTGGGGCGCCCTCTTATGGTCCCGGACGTAGAGTTCCAGGAGGAGTAGATATTTCCGCTATCCGGGATGAGAATGGTAGTAATTCATGCACGAGAATTGCGAAGCAAAATGTATTTGAATGGATGTTTCAAGTTCATTTTGATTTTAGTTTTCAAAAGGTTCTGGTGTAATGAGCTTTGGGGTAATGAGCACTTGATGTGGAAGAGTTTTGAATTGCTTCAAAGCAGTACGAATGATATGATAATTACTGTAATAAAACAGTAATAACTTATTTATAATGATCCAGGCCTAAATTAAGTAAATAAAACGTTTAAGGAAATAAAAATCTAATTAGTATTAATAAGTTGTTAACATTAAAAAGCAAATTAATCTGCACGCCTTGTATAAAAACAGGTTTTTAAGGTAGTTGCGTCGAATCAAGTCGTGAAGAACAGAAAAGTCAAACAACGACTTTTTGATGTAGGATCGCAAAAATTAGCTATAGGTCACTAGGTTTTAACGTCAATATCAAGTCTAACTGATGACAAACAATTATCAACAATTTGGTTACCAACAGGAAAAAGTGAAGCGACAGTAATGATACCAGAATCTTGTCTAAATTGCCCAACCTTTTTTATTTTCAGTAAGTTTTGTTTCTTTACGGCTCACTGTAGTTTTACTAGAGTAAAAACAAATGTGTTAATTATTCTAGAAAATATAACTTATAGAGTTGAAGATATTTAAAAGAAAAATTTCGTTGTTCACCGTCAACCTTTCTGTGACCCTAGAAAAGTAGATTGTAAAAAAATAAAATTTAAATAAATTTGGTTTTATTCAGAATAACGCGCCGAAGAGCTGGGTGGGAGGACATGTTTCTATGCTGCATATGCTTCACATATGCGCGTAAACTACGCATATGGTGCACGGAGTGACTAAACAACAGAAAACAAGCTCTTATCACTTCCTTGAATATGAAACTGATCTTTATACTTTCCTTTGAAGTAAATACGGTATGGAATTTTCGATAAAGTTTTGGTGTTTAGGAGGTTATGAAGAGTAATTTTTTTGTAAATATCCTCAGGTGTCATCATTGTCTATGGTCCACAACTCAATTTCAATAATTTATATGATGTGACGGTCATAATCATTTACGGTCATTAAGACGGTTTTTGATCATGAACAAACTGAAGTCTCATTCTGAATTTTTCCGCACTTTTCTAATAGTGAAATAAATGTATTTTCAGTTTTTCCTTATCGATTAGCTAGCGCACGGTGGGAGAAAATGCATTATTTTGCAGCATCGGTTTATTTCATAAGTAACGTTCAGTACGATCCCATCAGGTGGTGCGGAATGGATATGTGGGGTGGAATGGGTAGTTTATTAATTTTTCAATTTATGGAAAAGAATTTTTAAAAAAATAAAATAAAAACACTCATGTTATTTACTATAGCTTAACTTCATTGTGGTTCAAGAAACAACTGAATGGAAACAGTCAGTTCAATAGCAGCTTTCTGGTAAGTTATATTGTAAAAATCAAAACGATCTGATATCGTTGAAACTTTGTTTTTAGGATTTTGTTTGAATTTAGATAGCATTCTATTGCTGGTATTTTCATTAAAGGAGGAATCCTTTGTCAACTGAAAAAAACAGAAAAAAAAATTCCATAAATTTAAAGAAATATGTTAACATTTTTAAAGTGGGGTGGAATGGGTATAATATTAGGCTTAATGACACAGGCTGTGGAATTAACATTTTTTCTCATTAAAAGTTATTCTCTGAAGTAAGTCGTTCATTTTAACAAAAGTTTTATATTCTGAAATCCTTATGTTATGGAGTTGCTTATGGTTGCTGGTTGCACTAAATCTGGTTGGATAGAAGACACAATCTTTAAAGAATAGTTCAAACTTTTCGCAAGGAATCTGAAAAGACATGCAAGCCAGCTGACCTATGAAACTGTAAAGCATGCTATCAATAATGAAATTATCATTTGCCTACCGCCAATACAAGTCATACCATGCAACCACTAGACAACGCCAGGGCTGACTAAATAAATGGAAAACCAACCTGATCAAACTCCCATTTTACTAAGCTTATGTTCAAGTACATTATCTACAGGAGATTGGATGCTAATTGAACACATTACTAAGAAATTTAAAAAGTATATTTTATTGCTCAAGTTCTAGTTTCTTTATATACTTGTGCTTATGTTGTTAAAATTCTTAAAAAGTCTTTAATGGGAAATTTTTTCACCTTCCCCAATAATGTAAAAATGGAGATTGAAGAAAAACATATCATCAAAGCCTAAGTAAGCCAATCTTCAATAATCGTGGACATTATGCCTTTAATTGCAGTGAAATTATAGACTACATTGTTCAATAGATTATTACCCATATATTAATATATTTTTGTGAAAACATTATAAATAAATTCACATTTTCACTCTGAAATTTAATTCAAAACAATACTACCCATTTCACCACACCCCATGGGGTGGAATGGGTATAAAAACAGGCTTTGAAATAATAGCGTTTTCACTAAATAATAAAATCAGTTCAGTAATAATAACTATATATATGTGAAGTGTATTGTTGAAATGTAAAAACTCAGTTAAGGTCTTTTAATTGTTGGGTGTCAAATTTGAATAGTTTGATACTCATTTCAAAAAAATACCTGTTTTTACACCCATTCCATCCCACCTCAAATACTCAAGGTCAAATAACGATTTTCATGATCTTGAAATAATTAGATCACATATCATTGCCAAGTGACATATCGTAGCGATACCTATTGAAACAGCTTTAAATGACACCTAGTACGATACTCTAGCTTCCATAGAAGCTGAGAAAAAGGAGTTATTGTAAGTACTGAAATGTCACTTTTCGCCATTTTTTGAGTACTTTGGGAGGTCTCACACAAAACACTATCGGTCAAAAAATATTTAAAAAAAATATTTTCCTCAATCATCTGGTGGGTAGCTCAAGCCTGCAAATTTTAATACAATAATTTGACATTGATCTCAAAAGTCGTTTTTTTTTTCCATTGCTTTTATATGGAATGACCCATATTGAAAATTTTATCTGAAAATATCTATTTTACTTTTCCTGAACTTAATAAGCTTAAAATGACTTTTTTTTTTTTGAGAATGTCCCATATACTATCTACATTTTTGTGATTAAATTGAACTAACTATAAAAACATTCTAATCTGTTTTCCTAATTTTCTTGCGGGTGGTAAGAAGTTTTCTATACATGTAAGTTCAGTCTGGGCCCGATTTAGAAATTTCAGGATTGTAAGGACAACAATCCTGTGGGGGCTCCTTGAACTAAACAATCGAAGAACGTGCTCAATCGCACATATTTTTGTCATTTGCAGGGGTCATCATCCGCCATGAGCAACTGGGTGTATCGAAAAAAAAATATTTTCGAAAATCAATTTTCAAGTTGATAAAAAGTTGCCTTACCGACCCATATATAACACAAATGTTTTTATCCAAATAAAAACTTATTTAGGTGTCCCGCACGAGGAATAAAGTTTATAATTATCTTCAAAAAATCTTTTTTTTTTTTTAATAACAGAAAATATGTTAAAACTTTTTCAAGTTGAAAACTGTACACAGTAAAGTCAGAAAAAAAGTAAGGGGGAGAAAAGTATCATAATCATTTTATAGATCTACCGCATTTATTTTAAACCGTGATTTTCACACAAAAAAAAAGCATTTAACAAGACCATATGGCTAGATTAGAAGTAAGTTTTCCGATCCCGAATTCTGCGGGCTCCACGTGATATTTTACGGGATAATCCCGCGGGATTAGAG
Source organism: Uloborus diversus (assembly GCF_026930045.1). Classification (NCBI taxonomy): domain Eukaryota; kingdom Metazoa; phylum Arthropoda; class Arachnida; order Araneae; family Uloboridae; genus Uloborus; species Uloborus diversus. The sequence goes on from NC_072738.1 coordinate 96,028,597, forward strand.
CAAAATCCCGCAAAGAATTTTTATGAAAACGTTTTCCAAATTTTGCAGCTTATAAAAAGAATATTTTCACAAACATCATTTAAAGATTGAATCACCTTCCTCGTATTTCCGCAAGAATAGCAAGAAAAACTCTGTGTCATATATGATGAACGATGAAAATGATCTTTTTTATCCTCATCGGAGGTTTCAGTTTCAAAGGTTAAGCAATTGAGAAAATGCGTAAAAGTTATAAGCGTTTTTGAAAACCGTTACTAAAATTCATCTTGAAATTCGCGCTTTAGAAAAAACTGAGAAAGTGCAGTACAGATTGCAAAACCAGCTGGAGTAGCCAGAATACAATGTTGGAACGCTTTAGTAAGCAAAAATAAATATCCAAAAGCTTTAACTTACTGATAGTGCACAAAATTAGAAAGCAATGAAAAATCTGTCATTATTTATGCTCTCTAACCTTGAGAAAGTGCCAGCCGATGTTTTTGTCACCATGAAGCTGGTATTATAAATGTAGGCATTACCTTGAATGTTGGATGAATTAGCTAAAAAATATCTGCAATATTCGGTAAAGAGGTAACGAAAACTTGAATGTAACACAGGATGACTCGCAGTACGTACACTGTAAAAAAATTCCGAAACGTTACTGAGTATTTCCGTGTAACGTGTCGGGGTTTCAATGGTTTTTATCCACTTCTTGGAAAAATCGAGAATCATTGTCAAAAAGTTTTCTGAATTGCTACAAGTTGCACGAATGCACACTTCTCACTGATGTGAAAAATATTTTTAGCTCCCAGTTTAAAAATTAACTTTGCGTATTTATAAAGTGAATCGGCTTCAGGTTCCTTACTGCCCTTCCATGCTGATTAAGCACCCAAAGGGAGTGAATAAGTATGGGTTACGCTGCAACTCTTTGCAAGAGTTGCAGGCGAGTGAAATTCTCAATATCTGCTTGCAGTTCTGCTTTAGCTTTAGCCATGTTTGCAATACTGCTTATGGAACTTTCTTAATAAATCAGGAGTAGGCCAAGCAATTATATTGTACCTTCCAAAGTTTACTCTACGGTTTCAGAGTCACGACTCGCTTCAAACGGGAAGAGTTCGGAATTTTTAAGGAGGTTTCCGAGATAATTTCCGGAAGGTTACTGAATATTAGCGGAAAAGTTTCCTGGTTTTTACAAGATATGTTACTGGCAGAAATGGGGCACATCAGCTGTCCATTACTTTCCAGAAACGTTTCTCAATTGTTTTTACAGTGTAAGGCGGCACAAATATTTAAATGTCTCTTTTAAGCGAGAGTTAAAATTAGCGAAGTTATATAAAAACTTATACTGGGTGAAACCAATCAGCTTTCACTCCGTGCTATAACGAATCAAATACTTTGGTACAATGCTCAACGTTAATGTAGTTAAATTGAATACAGCAATGCACAAATCAAAAACATCGTATTTGTCCGAACTTTGCAGTTCTTGAGCAAAAGGTAAGCATGACTCATGACTCCTCCCATAAGAAAAGAAAAATATTAGAAAAAATATTAGAAGGTGACATGAGCTTTTCGGAGATCTATTGCTAAGTGTCCGTAATTATTTAAACTCCAAAACTGCTGTGGATTCATAGCCCACGTTTCCATCAATCGCATTATTTTTGGGGAAAAAATCCCTTCACATGCCATAGCGAAGGGCACACTTTTTTGCACCAAACTATAGTTGCTTTTTATGTGACTTAACTTTGCAGTACGTCACAAATGGCGTGCTGAAAAAACCTACAGCAAAATTTACGTATCCTTTTAGAGTTGTTGAAAAACAGTAGTATGGAAAAAGCTTGATACAATGTGATAGTTCATATAATAATTTACATATGTTTTGGGTTTTAGTTTTTTATATTTAATAACATACTTCTGTGTAATAAAATGAAAACGATTACTGCAAAATTATTTTGTAACCTTTATTTTTTTTTAAACCTCACCCAAAAAAAAATCTTACAATATAATCAGAAAATATACTCAAATAATTTTTATCTATAAAACATAACGAAATGTATAAAAAATTCTTTATTCGCAAAGAAATTTTTAAACCAACATTTGCAAAAAAAATAATAAGTTAATACATTTATATTGAAATTTCTAATTTGAACTTTTAAAAAATCCTTATTTTTGCATACTATGCGGGAACTTAAATGCCGCATAAGAGCAAAACCTTTTATTTGGCGATTATTCCCGGCTTTACTACTCACAATTTTCACTTAAAAATTATAAACGTCGAGCTTCGTGCTAAATATTTTTTGCATAAAATTTTAAGCATCTAAATATTTTTTGATTCGGATGAAATTTTTCGAAATTCGGATGAATTTCGAGGTTTTTTTTTCAATACACCCTAATGAGCAATGGCGTACCCTTCAAAAAAATCCCCCCCTCCTTAAAAAAATATCAGTGGTGCATCCTGCACCAAAGATTTTTTTGGAGTTGACGCAATTGATCCCATACTCCAGTGACACCCTTGGCATTTGCATGCCGTGCGTATTCATCCACTCTGAAAAAGGAAGTTCTTAAGTGACTTAATTTAGGTATCATTACATATTTGAAATTTACATAAATAAACAGTCATAAAAGATTCAAACATCTTAAAATATTGCAAATTAACAGAAACAAAATAAATGCCATAAGCAGTAATAGTGAGCTCGCAGCTCCGTATACTAGCATGGAGTGACATGTGATCAGTTTAATTCGATGTTAGATGTCACTCCTGATAAATGTCTCCCATCATGGGGGAGAGTTATTAGTCTTCCACTGAACTATTAAAGCATGTTCAAATAGAGCAGCAATAAAAATTGAATTTTAAAAATTACACTTAAATAAAAAATATTTGTAAACATTTTATAGTTCAAAACATTTATATATGCAAAAAAATTTTTGTATTTGTTGGGGCCGGCCCATTTTTCAGGGGCCTTAAATCAGGCCCTGAGTTTACTATTCTTTCAAATTTTTAATTGTAAGAAAACGTTGTTTAACTTTAAGGTCAATTTTTAAATGAACGAATTTCCAAGCTTCCGCATTAATTTGTGGAAAACATTTTATAAGAAAACCGAGATTGAAAATCTTGAGATTTTCCTTTGTAGAAACGGGAAACTAGTTTTTACTTCCTTTTACAAAAAAAGGAAGTATTGTATCCGCGAAATAAATTTCACTTAAACATCGATCGGCCTTAATTTCTATTTTGCTCACCCCCGAATGAATGTTGAGTTTTTTTTTTTTTTTTTTTCTCGACCCGACCACAGGTGGAAATACGCTTAGGAACGTACAGACACCCGAAATATCCGATTTGACGACCTCCGAGTTATTTACAACGAATTTTCTCGCGACGTCCGTATGTTCGTATGTATGTGTGTATGTGTGTATGTCGTATGTGCGTATATATCTCGTATAACTCAAAAACTGTTTGTGCTAGAAAGTTTAAATTAGGTACGTATATTCCTAGTGGAGTCTAGTTGTGCACCTTCCTTTTTGGTTGCATCCGGATGTTTCTAAGGGGATCTTTTACACCTTTTTTGGGCGAAATCATTGTTGATTTCAATGCTAACTCAAGTGGTGTTATAATCTGGCAAACAGTTGGCGATATATCGACCAGATTTTGCCGCTAAGTTCTGTCGCCAACTTAGCAAAAAAATTGCCGATTTTTTTTTTTTTTTTTTTTTTAATTTTTAAATCTGGTTTTAACTCGGCCAATGTTGGTGATATTTAAAGAGTTAACCAATGAATCACATTTAAACTGCCAATAATGGGGAAATAAATCTGTTTAAAACGTTTTTTTGCTTCGGTTTGCAAGAAACTTGGGATAAAAACCAATAAGGTTTAATTGCTTACTCCAAGTCGCTATTACCATTAAATTGGCGTAGAAGGAAGTCATGTGATTCACACATCAGCTCGTTTTTATGAAGATATGTTTCCCTACTTATTTTCACTAATAACTATTACTTACCTTATGTTGTGGCATATAACGTGCAGTTTTGGTTCCAAAATCAGATAAAACCGGTTGCAGGAAGTTCGTTATATACGTGCTATAAGTTATTATGGATCTTAAACAAAGAAAACATGTTCGTAAAATGTCAAATTTCCTCATGCATCCAATTAATTTTCGGTAACAGAACGAACATATATCAGAAACTTAAGAATTTAAATTATCGAATCATATAACAAGTTCGTTCTGAAGAAAAATCTTCAAATTGTGTTTTTATCTTTTATTCTTTAGAGCCTACTTATCTACATATTTTACTTTTCAAGGAAATATTTCCTTACACTAAAAAAATTCTGAAACGTCATTGATTATTTCCAGGTATAGTTTTACGATTTCAAGGGTCTACACTAGTTTCCTGTGAAACACAAGTATTTTTTCTGAAAAATAATTTCCTGACTTGTAACAGCTCTAATGAATACGAACCTCTCACTTTTTTAGTTTAAGACCAGAGTTATTTATAATGACAAACTCTTCCCGTGAAACAACTATAATTATTTGCAATGTGTTGTTTTTGGAATAAATTACATCATTACCGTAACCGCGGGCTACTTTGGCGCAGATTTTGGAAACGTTCTAATTTTTCGCAATAATTTTGTAATTATTCATATTTACAAGCTGTGCAAAGATTTTTTTACACATCCAAAGTTATCTTAATTTAAATTTTGAGTGCTGATCACTTTGTTTCAAAGTATTATTACCGTTGGTAATTGTTTCCTATTTGGGCCAATGATACCCTTACGTTTGGTCCAAAATAGTTTTCCCTATTTAAAACCATTGTTAAACTAACTAGAACCAAAAAAAAAAGACGTGTGTTAGTTGGGAAAACTATTTATTTCCAAGAAAAATACAAAAAATTTGAGTGACATATTTATTTTAAGGGAAATCATTGGTTTCTCAAAATGTGTGTGCATACCTAGTTATTGTTTTGGAAATTACCGACGGAGAACATTCCTCTTTTCATCAGTTCCGGATGTTTAATGATTTCATTAAGATAAAACAAAGGATCTTAAAATTTTCGGTCAGTCTTTGGTCCGGTTCATACTCTCAACGTTAACTCCTATGTCCCTCGCATAAATAGCTATCCCTGAAAACAAAAGCTCACAAAAAAAAAAAAAAAAAACTTCATAAACCATCCAACATTTTTTTTTTAAATGTAAGAAGTAGAGCAACTAGCACAACGGTTTCTAAACCTCTTGCAGTAGTTCATCTTCATCTCCCATAATAAAAGCCATGTAACTGAGCCTTGAGGAGTTAAGTCTGTAATTTTCTCTCTTAATCCGTTGCTGAGAATTCCTGGGTTTTTCTTGTATTTTTCCTGTTAACAATTCTACTTTCAGCTTTTCGTTTCTATTCCAAATCTCTCTGTTTTTTTTCCAAGTTTTTAAGCTGGGCTAAAGTAGGTCGTCATTTTTAGGTGAGGAGATATGTTGTAATTTTGAAATTTTTAACTAAAAACCTTATCAGAAAGGAAAAGCACAATTATGCTACAACATTAAGTATCGAATAGTATTTATAAATATGTACTTAAGAAACTCTTAGCTGATATAGATCTGCTTCTACATGTACCTAGTGGAAAGCTATCAAACTGCTTAATATACATTACTGAGTCTTTGAAGCTGCTCTCTAACAGATTCTGCCAAAATATATTTAAAAATAGCTCCTTGAAGGTTTACATTGAACGTTGTATCTTTTTCTCAATTTGGGCCAAAGAAGGACCATAGGGCCAAAATAGTACGCTTTTACGGTATAAAAAATGAGATTGATTCCGTATATTACAGATAATGGTTGTAAGTCTGGCTTGATGTTGAAGGGTTAATCATGTATAGCCAGAGCAACATCCAATTTAGATCTGATATTATATTTTGAACATGCATTAAACTTGTTTTGCATCAATAAGCTGTTACGAACAGAAGCTGTTTTGAGATGGCTTGGATATTGGTATTGATTAACGTCTCTTAAACAATAACGTTTGGCTCTTCGTTTTAATACCAAATGAAAATGGAGAAAGCTGAATTCATCTGGAAGTTTAAACAATCTCTCAAAAAATGTTAAATATGAATCGCATTGTGTTTTAGGTGGATCATGGATTTTTGTTGACTATCCATGCTTTCATAACCATTACTGCATCGTCTTACCTGGTGGAGAAATGACGGTCAAAAAAAAAAAAAAAAAGGAATACTTTTAAAGATTTATAAGAACTTGTTTCAAAACAGATGGCATTTTCTTTGTTATAATTGCACGGTGATGAAACATACAGTGATGGCTACTTCTGCGACATTTAAAATCCGCGATATTTTGTTTCTTTTTTTTTTCTTCTTAAATCATAGCAGTAAATAAAAATTTAGTGCAACATTTTTTCGTGACGGAACCCTCCTCAATCATTGGCAGAACCCTAGTGTTCTGTGGAACCCACTTTGAGAATCTCTGAGCTTAAAACGACTCTCTATGGATAACGACTTGACTTATCTCATCGAAATTTTGTACAAATACTTTGCTGAGTGTATGCAGCTAGCTCTGATTGTTCAAAGAAGTATTTATTCAATTTTAGGCAACTTGTAAAAAAATAAAGGAACCGATTATTTCAATACTTCTAAGCAAGCATACCTATGTTTTTAAATGCGCGTTAATGATATCACGTGCAGTGGGCCGAGATAGCCTGCTTGGTAAGGGTCTAGATTGGTGGCTTGGAGGGGGACACCGGTAGGTTAACTGTGACCTGTGATCGCAAGTGGGTGCATGTGGAGGTCGTTGTCTCAAAGTTCGGCAAGTTTCCGTTCTAAATAAATACTTTTGGGGGTGCTGGAGAAGGAGTTGCACAACTTTTGTTAGAGAAAAAAAATTGTTGTATCAACGGCATCATCGAACCAGTTGAACTAGAGGTAGCGATAACTACCGGAACACTGGAGTACGAGTACCATGTGCACTTTTTGATTCCTGTTCCGCTACTGTAGCTGCTAAATCATCTAAAATTTAAATTAAAAAAAAAACACTGAGTCTCAATGTATAATCATTTTAATAGACTACCATATTACATTTTTAAATTCAAGGGAGGTATGAAATGAAAATTTCTACAAATGTATAGCTAAATTGCAGTGTCTTTGTAAGGTTTTTACTTAAACTCTATAAAAATAACTCGTTAGTTTATTTAACACTTAGTTATTTTCATACACAAAGATGATAAAAAACAATTTTAAAAGCACTAGTTAGACGCAACAAATGGCATAATCGCGTTTTGAAGTCACAAAGACACATTTCTTCGCATAAAGTATGAGATTTTGGATGAGAAATAATGTTGATGTTTATTTGCAATTTGATACTAAATGAAATCTATTAAGGAAGAAGCCCTAAGAGGATTTTTTAAAATTTCCAATGCTGAAAAAAACAATGAAAAAAATATATTTGTCATCAGTATTTGCTTTCAATCTTCTGGTTTTAAAATCTCCAAGTTGTATGGAAAAAAAAAAAAAACCTAAACATAACGAACCGTGTGCGGAAATCATTTGAGATGCAGAGGAATTTCCAAACTATTTTTTGTCAGCATCAGCTCTCATATCAATTGAATGCTGAATTAATTCAAGCGCTGACTGGGAAATTGTTCAAGATGTCTTCCCTAATTTATTTAACAAAAGAACGAAATTAAAAAATTCTTATCTTATTCTGCGCTTCAATTTTCTACTTCGATGAATTTCTTTTCAGTCAGATAAGTGATTAATTTAAAGCAAAAAAGCTGTCTTTAAATGAATTTGCTCTAAAAGATCCTAATTACGCCAGGGTCCAACAGTTTTGAAAGTGCTTCACAATAAATTGACGTAATTAAATTACGTCAAGCTAAAATATATCAGTAAAATTTTGCTGCTTCTATTCATGGCGTGATGACTGAAACAGAAGCAACTGACTATTAAATTTACTATTAAAAAAATTAAAGCATCTAGCAGTCTCATTTTAAATTGTATTTTCATTATTTTGAGTCAAGTAAATTCGTTTAAGAAAACAAAAATAATGTAAAACCAATATTATTAAAGCACTAAAATGGCAAACTATTGGATTGTCTTTCAATGTTTAATTGCATGCCCATGGTTTTTCCAGTTATTTATACGGAATGAATTAACAACTTGTTTGTTATCCAGTTCTTTGATCAATAAAGATCAAAAATACTAAAATTTTAATCAATAGTTAAAAATTTCGAATCAGCTGGTTCTATTAGCATTAACTATTTTCACTTTATGTAATATATATCTTATAGCTAATGGAGCATCCAAATATCTAACACTCAGACTTCAGGATAATAAATGTTCCAAGAGAACGGGGTCTTTTCCGAAATTCTAAAAGTAGTGTTTTCTAAAAGAGCACGGTTAAAATCATTAGATTTGATCATTTTAAAAATAATTTAACGAAGTTCAATGTTTATAGAAATATTTTAATCGTTGCGCCGATTTTTTTTTTTTTTTTTTTTTTTTTTTTACGCTTCTGCATATAACATTACATATGACGAAATGCTATTCACTGATGACATCAGCGTAGGGCGCAATATGTAATTCGCTTCTTTACTTGCATGTACTGGCAACGATATATTTGATAGCAAGCGTAGAGCGCAATATTTAAATCGCTTCTGAATTATCATAACCTGGAAACGAGGTAGACAGCACGCGTAAAAACTAAGGGACCCTAGAGGCCCTCTAGGCACCCTTAAGAGGTTTTTCGCCTCCAGCTCATGTGATTCCTATTAAGGGCTGATGAGTGCTAAAAAGCTCGAAACTGCAGTCCTCGGATGGAATAACTGAGCTGGTGGTGTATTTTAAGTATTTCTGTCTTAGCCCTGGCTTAAGGCGATAATTTACTACAAAATTGAATCACATTAAAATTGCCAATAATGGGGAAATTACATTAAATTGGAGTAAAAGGAAGTCATGTGATGCACACATCAGCTCGTTTATAAGATATGTTACTGATGATGATATGAAATTAGGCGGCTGCCCATCATTTTCCAGGAACTTACATGATTTGTTTTGTTTTTCTTTTCTATACTGCTGTACCAGACTTTTGCAAGAGAAATGAATGAATATTTTAAGTAATATTGCTATGAATACAAATTTATAATACAATATACATATTTTTTATTAAAACTAAACTAATATAGATACCACAGTAGTCTCTTTAAAGAAAGTAAATAGCCGTTGCTCGAAACTTCAACTATTATTTATTTCCCGAATAATGCACTGGCTCTATCTTTCAGAACATCTACATTTCCTGCGGAAATTTATGAGAACAAACATTTATTTAACTAGATTTCATTACAAAAGTTTAGTAATATTCTTTTATCGGGTAAGGAAATTCCACTGAATTCTCTATTCCCTAGGAAACTATGAGAACGAGTTTCAAAAACAAACAAACGCATCTTCCTTCCAGGATTACTAACGTTTACAAATCTGAGGGAACTAATCTCAAGAGCACAATAGAACGTGTTTCTGTATTTCTGCAAAGTTTGTGCGTGTTTATAGTAATTGAACTTGTGGAATATAACCCAAAAGGTTTTTTGAAATAAATGAAAAATGTTAGGTCTATAAAATATACCTACGTCATCACTTTCTGAATAATCAACTAAACTTAAGAGATAAATATTTGTTTTAGATTAAAAATATTTCGCTGGGGTAAAGGTCGATTCTTGGAAACTAAAGAAGTAAAAAAAGAAGAAAAAGTATGCATTATCTGGTATGCAAATAAGTTTTAAAGAATTTCTTTTTTCAATTTTGACGCTTTATTGTAAAAAAAAAATGGTTTCAAATTCATTTTTCACAGTATTGTTCATCGTGGGTCATTAATTTTTTGATGTCATCTCGTTCGGATGCCATCACCACAATGCGTCTTTTGATGAGATGAACGAATCGATCCAATTTTGACTTCTTCAAAATAGCGGAAGTGCTGATGCTCAAAAGCATGCGCCATCGACGAAAACAACTAGCAGTCTGAAGGGGCAATATCTGGGCTATACAGCAAGTGAGGAAGGACTTGCTATTTCAGCGTATCAAGGTATGTTTTGACCAGCTGCCCAACAACTGGTCGAATATTATCAAGTTGCAAAATTACCTTTGGTCGTTTATCCGGTTGTGCTCAGCCCAAACGCATCAATTGAGTTCGGTAAAGATGTCCTGTGATGGTTTCACCTAGTAGTAGCAGCTCATAGTACACTACGATCAATTGGTCCCACAAAATACAGAACATCTCCTTGCCATCATGAGTATTCAGCTTTGACGTCGATTTTGGCATATGACCGGGCGACCCGTATGTTTTCTTGTGCCTGGAGGTATCGTAATGGACCCATTTTTCGTCACTAGTAAGAATACGATGCAAAAAGCTTTTCTTTTTTTTTTTTTTTTTTTTGCCGTTGAAGCAGCTGCTCAAAAGAGAAACCACGGTGTTCGACGTTCCTCGTCTTCAACTGTGGAAAATTATTTTATTTGAAAGGGCAACAACCCTTCAACGCTCCCTAGCATGAACTCGAATCAAGTTTTCAGGCTACTGAATTATCGTCGGTGAATGTAGAATTTCGATTCCTTGATATAACAATAGTTACCCATTTTTAAGGGACTTATGCTCTCCATTAGTTATATAAGTTATTTAAGTGCACTGTATATAGGTTCAAACTAACAGTTCTTAATTAAAAAAAATTTCTCACCTTCAATAAGCTTTTGTCGATTTTTTGAATTTGATGTGGCAAGATTCACCATTGAACCATTTTGCGTCACAACCTTACATTCCCTGCATATTTGCTTTCCCACTTAAATAGATTAAAATATCCAATCAAAATTTCTTATGCCATCACCATCATCAAACGTACAACTATACGATACGTAGTGCAACGTTACATACGGGAAGATTGTATTGTTTAGCGGGAAATATATGTTGGTCTCTCTTGATCAGGAAATGAGGTAATTCAACTTGTTTCAAGTCTCATAAAAACCAAGCAAAAAATGTTGCTTAAATGTTGCTTAAACTTTAAATTAAAAAGTTACAACATAATATTTTTAAAGATAGATAGTTTTTTTTTCAACCCGAACACAAGGTCGGGACAGGCCCCTAGTACCGGTATAAACACCGGTATTCCGGTATCACGTTTTGAATAAACAGAATACCGGTATTGAATTTTTTTGGTCCGGTATTGCAATATTTAAATCCCTAGTGGTAAGTGACGGAAAAACGGTAATTCTACTTAGTTTCACGGTGTAATTTTCCATAGGAATCAGGAGAAATGCTGCAAGAAGCATTTTAAAAATTCATTTCTTTCTTTTCTTTTCCATTTTTTTTTTTTTTTTTTTTTTTTTTGCTTTTCAGTAAAGTTGGGAAATATAAGTAGTAGCTTATGCTAAGCTGATTATTGTAACGCCTTGCCTTAATTATCTTTTAGTGACATACAATGGATTCGCCCCACTTAAAAAAAAAAGTTCATAAATACGTTCGTTGTTAAATATTTATACTTTTCCAGACAGGCTTTTATCTAACAACTTGTAGTTTGTTACCTAACACCATAATAGTCATCTGCTATTTATTTACAGACATATTTACGCTAATACTTTTAATATTGTTGCTTAGTTGCATTGTGAAAACAAAAAGCTTCCCTTTTAAAATGTACAGTTAAACCTTCAAATTAAAAATAAATGCTCATTCCTCCCTAAAAGCGAAGCACATTTCCCCTTTCAAAGCACTGGCTTGGGGTGTTTCTCATTGGGAACTAAATTTTAAAAGTCGTTTCATTGTTATATATTTATATATCTGGAAACACACGCTTTCCCAGAAACAAACTTTTGCGCTCAAAGCAATTCAATTTACATCACTCGTAAGACACATCTAATTTCTAAAAAGGTAGCCAGAGGGAACGAGCAGTAAAAGTGCCATAATGTTTCCTTTTGTACCTGCAAAATTGAAGTAAATGACAAATTCTCTCACATTTACGACTCGCTTCTTACAGTTTAATGCGACATATGAAGGAAAGATAAGACCACATTGCTGCAATTTTGAGAGTGGCTACGAATGACTTGAAACAGAAGTAATTTGGAACTTCAGTGCATTGAAGGTGTTGTGAATTACGTGATGAACTTTGTTTCATGGGAGAGTTTTGCGATATTCACGTTTGACTACGAGGCACATGATAAAATGTTTTAAACAGAAACCAAAGAAATTACGTACAAGAACAAGAAAAACACTAAAGTATCATTTCATTCTAACATCAGAAGTTTTTGAATTGTCTTGAATGGTGTGCTGCTTATAAGATATTCGTACTGAAGAAAATACTTTAATTTAGCTTGAAATAAAGTGAAAAAAAAATCGACGGTATTTTTCACTAAAAAAAAAGTTTAAATATATATTTACATATTTTTCTAGGAAAAAAAATACATTTTTCAGATTGAAATTTGAAAAATTATGTTAAAATCAAGGTACAAAAAATTATGCTAAGTTTCCTTAATAGTCCTTCCTTAAATATGCAGCTCTTTCATGTTATCAAGTTCAGAAACCTGTTTCACACGATTAGAGTTTTAGTTTTCTATTTTGAAAATAAAAAACCTTTTCCTGAATATAACTGTGTGTAATTTAGCCATTTTATGTGGTTTTGTACCTGCAAGATTGAATTCAATGACAAATGCTCTCAAATTTATAACTTACTTCTTATATTTTAATACGGTATATGAAGGAGAGATAAGACTACGTCGCTGCAGTTTAGAGAGTGACTTCGAATGACTTGAACTAAGAAATTTGGAACTTTAGTGCATTGAAGGTGTTGTGAAGTACGTGATGAACTTTGTTTCATGGTATATTTTTGCGATACTCACGGTTTACAACGAGGCACATGATAAAATGTTTAAAGGCAAAAACCTAAGATCTATTTACTTAAAAGAACAAAAAACGGTCAAAGGTCACTCCATTTTAAATCAACAAATTTTCAAAAAAGTTGTTGCATCACCATTTTTGATTTTGATAAAAATTTGCATGTTCATTCCTTTTATTTTCTAGACCTCAAAAAAATATATTTTTATTTTTAAAAAATTTACCCTTTAATATATACGCCATTCTTATTGTTGGCAACAGCAGAAACAGCGCATTTTGATGCTTTGTTTTATGAACTATAACTTTTTTTCTATCAAAGCTTTTGAGCTCAAACATAGCTCATTGGAAAGGTAAGAAAAGTATCTTTTTATATATGATAACAATAAATTTCAGTTTTTTAAAAAAACCCTATTTTTTCAAGGTCAAAGTTTGCGATGAAAAACCATTTTTTTTTACCATTTTTGAAAATTAAAAAACCCATGAAGGGTTTGGAATAACAAGCCCTATTTTTCATCATGTATTCATATGCATGGTTACTTATTGTATAAAAAAATGGGCTGTTACTCCGCCCCCTTTATGAGATATGCTCCCCCGAAGTTGCAAATTTAAAAAAAAAACAGTTTTCAATGCTAAAAAAAATGCATGTGGGGGACAAGATAAAAAAAAAATTATTTGTGGTATTTCAAGTAATTTTTACCATCTTTCTAACAAAGTAAAAGTTGCTTTGTTATTCAAAGGTGTTTGGCAGATATAAGGGTTTGAATTTGCAAATAATTGCACTGAAACAACAGTTTTTTTTTCACTTTTTAATCTTGGTTTTTTATTGAAATGTAATTATATATCTTATTCTTTGCTTTAAATGGTAAAAAAAAGACTAAAAACAGTTATCAAGTATTATATTTGAACTTTAATAAGACAATTTAATATTTTTAACACTTAGGTACATAAATCTTTCGATGCATGTGGAACTATTTTCTACATTGTTTTGTCTCACGAAGAAGAGTTGATAAATGTTCGCTCATCAAAGGTGTGATATTGTGACCTCTTCCTTGTGCAGACCATAGTTCTGATGCAGTCAAGATTTTTAAAATGTCTTGCAATCAAACCCAAGTTTGGTCATCCTCACTTGATTTTTGAAATGATGTTCCAGGGCCTTTAGGATGAAAAAAGTGGATCTTGTATTCTTCTTCAACATTGAATACTTTTACTTCCAATACTTCTATTAGCCACCAGACACTATCATACACACAGCAAACATAATCTGATAATTTTGGTCGGATTCTTGCTTATTGTTCAGCAGGTTTGTCTTTCATGACCTGAAAAATTGTAAAATCAGAAGAAACAGACTTGCGTCTAGCATGAATGATATGTCTGTTGATAGGGATGTAGCTGTGGAAAGACCGAGTTTGGGGTAATGGCAATGCTGCTTTATATCTTTTTTCAAGATCCTTTGCTACTGCGTTAACATCATCACAGGAAACGTAGAAAAATGTTATACCATTAATATGTTTGGCGCAATAATCATATACATCTAATGGGTTTAAGTTTTGATTATTGATTGAGCGCTGTAAACTAGTCTTTCGAACTAGCCTCTTCATGGTTCCACCAATCCCATCGACAGGGCCTTTCCCATGGGATGTAGCAAAAAATGCCACTCTGCTTTTATACCCAAGTCCTCTTCATGGTGGCTGAGGTTAATGAAGTTCTTTCTGTTTTTATATTGTGCAGCAAACCCATCTGAAAAGTAGGTTAATTTTGAAACTGAAGGTTGGTCCGCCTTCAGTTTTTCAGCAAGGATCATTTGAAAAGCATAGAATGCAGTAGTTCAGCTTAAACATCTCCATTTTTTCCCAGTATATAACAAAAGGATGAAGTGTGCATTGAACACCTGACCAGTGATAGGTCTGGACCTCGTCTTGGAAAGAAAATTTTTCTGAGAAGTCTCCAAGTACCAAAACTTCTCCCTTATCCAGAACTTCTTTTTTTGATTTCAAAAACTGTGCTTGCTTACTGGCAATGAAATGGTGGCTCTTCAGATGTTCAAGTTTTTCACAACACTTAACCAAAAATTCTTGCAAGGGGAGCACACATGATGTTAATTCACACCTATCTGTGGATACCCACTGCTTGTATGACACTTCTGTTTCCTCAAAGTCCTCATCTTCCAGGTGAATTTGGGCATTATTATTTGGTTGGATCAGTGATAAAACAGCATCCATGCCTGGACATGTGGTACATTCATAGAGGATGCAGTTTTCATTTTCTGTATCACAGACCATAATTTGTAGCAGATCTTTGTAATTGTGAGGAATTTTAATTGAGGATAACATAAGTTTTACATTTGGGTGGTACACACACACACACACTGAATGTGTACCCGATGCTCCGGCAAGCACACAAAATTCTGGTCTAAGTTCAGCAAATTTAGATAGTCCTATTTTTAAATTGGGGTAATTTGCTTTAAAATTGGTGTATAGTTCTTTTAAATCACACAGAATGAGTCTTTTCTGCATGTTTAACTTCACCCCATTCTTCCCTCTAACAGAAATACAATAATTTTTACCAGGCATCATGCGGCTACAGTCATCGCTCTGATAAAAGTTGTGTACAATTTCTATTATGTTATTGCTGAGAATATTGGTTGGTCTTTTAGGTTCCAATTTTGGTAAAATGCAATGTGTTTTTACAAAATCTTTAGTTTTCCTTACTAAATATTGGCTGACTCCAAATTCTTTTTGAATTTTCGCGCAGCTCCAAGTTGAAGGCAACAAACTTAATATGTTCACTTTATCCTGGACACACTCAGCAGTTTTCATTCTTTCTTTGAGATCTTCAATTAATTTTTCATACATATCACACATCTGCTTTTGAGAAGTATTGTTTTCTTCATTTGGAGCAGTTGAAATTTCAAAAGATTTGTTCAGTTTATGGGTGACTGATTCTGCTATCTTTGAAACTTTCCTCTTTAATGTGGATGATTTACGGTCACTTGATAGCTTAGCAACCTTCACACGTGATACTCCAAGCGCAGGACATGCTACATTTACAGAATCAACTAACTCACATTCTGGAATGTATATTTCTTCATTATTACCTTCTCTGATTTCAACTCTCCGATTTGGAATACTGTTGAAACATTTAGTGCAAAGAGATTTTCCAGGAATTAGTTTTATATTTGGATTTCTTAAATATAAATCCTTACTGATGATTCTCAATGGTTTTGTTATCACCTTTTTATGCGCTGAAAATGGGTCGCAGCATGAAGTTCCATAAAGATGGTGAAACTTGTCAATATTTTTTTTGCATGGTAAGTGCAAACAGTTTCGATAGTTTTACACCCAGTTCTCAAATGCAGTAAAGTTTTATCATCATCACTATAATCCGAAATACTATCTACAGTAGACTGCCTACTGTAACTTAAAATATTACAATTATCATTCTCAAAAATTCCTATGGAACATTTAGGTTTATCCATAACTTATTCACTGCAGTAAAACAAATTAAAATTTACATTTAAGGATTGTAAAGAATTTCTTGATTTACCTTTAAAAAAAAACCTTCTGCAAATATAAATGTCGTGTTTAGCAATAACAATAAGGATACGATTCACACACGACAAACATTTATTTTACAATTCTACAACATGAACACTACAGATACATCATATCATAATTTTGCGAATAAGAATGGAACTCAAACGGAAACCATGGCAACCGCAACTTAACACAGCTAGGTAAAATATTAATAAATACTCGTTGCCAGGTTCAAGACACAACAATAAATATATATTAAACTTGAAAAAAAAATCAAAAATATCACATTAAACACTAAGCTTCTCAAGATTGAACAGCAGGAACACTGGCTCAATAACCTATTTCTTTCTGAATTTTAAGGACAACTAAAATACAAATGTGAAAGCAAGCTTGGACAAGGATGATCACATGTGGGAACGAGCCTGGACAAGTTAAGACGTGCTCAGTTCTGTTGCAGGGGGCAAACAGATGTTGACTAATCAGACAAGTTTAGTGATATTCTATATCCCCAGGTGTTAAAAATATTAAATTGTCTTATTAAAGTTTAAATATAGTTCTTCATAACTATTTTTAAGTATTTTTTAACTAAAAATAAGATATATAATTACATTTCAATGAAAAACTAAAATTAAAAAGTGAAAAAAAAAACTGTGTTGTTTCAGTGCAATTATTTGAAAATTCAAACCCTTATATCTGCCAAACACCTTTGAATAACAAAGCAACTTTTACTTTGTTAGAAAGGTGGTAAAAAGTACTTGAAATACCACAAATAAAAATTTTTTATCTTGTCCCCCACATGCATTTTTTTAGCATTGAAAACTGGATTTTTTTGAAAATTTGCAATTTTGGGGGAACATATCTCATAAAGGGGGCGGAGTAACAGGCCATAATTTTATACAATAAGTAACCATGCATATGAATACATGATGAAAAATAGGGCTTGTTATTCCAAACCCTTCATGGGTTTTTTAATTTTTAAAAATGGTAAAAAAAATGGTTTTTCATCGCAAACTTTGACCTTGAAAAAATAGGGTTTTTTTAAAAAACTGAAGTTTATTGTTATCATATATAAAAAGATCTTTTTCTTAGCTTTCCAATGAACTATGTTTGAGCTCAAAAGCTTTGATAGAAAAAAGTTAAAGTTCATAAAACAAAGCATCAAAATGCGCCGTTTCTGCTGTTGACAACAACAAAAATGTCCTATATATCAAAGGGTAAATTTTTAAAATATAAAAAATATATTTTTTTGAGGTCTAGAAAATAAAAGGAATGCACATGCAAATTTTCATCAAAATCAAAAATGGTGATGCGCACCCCATTTGTTGATTTAAAATGGAATGACCCTCAAGCTACATTTCATTTTAACAGGTTTGCGAATTACCATGAATGGTGTGTTGCTTATGTAATATTCGTACTAAAAATATTTTTATTTACACCCTCGTGTGAATTAGTGGAATCAAGTTGGGATTTTTTAATTTTCAATTTTTTAAGGTTGTTCAATCTTTGTTTATAACAGCTGTTTAGTCTACCAGTTGATCAAACGCTATAACCTCACGTTTTTTGCCATAAATATTGTGTTTTGTTTGAGTATTTTTGCTGTTTTTTTTTTTTTTTTTCAATCCTGCCACCTTTTATCTTTTTGTTAGCCATAGACATTTCTCCACGAAAGAGGCAGACCATTGTGATATTGAGTGAAAATCGGATTGCACAACAAAAGGAAAAATGATTTGTGCTTTGCTACATGTATGGTTTAGAGATCGAGAATTCGAAGAAATGTGTCAAACTGTAGTTGACTCTATGCCCAGTAGAATGAAAATGGGGCTTGACAAAAAGGGATGGGGAAAACTAAGTGTTGATTTATATTTTATAATTAAATGATGCAAATAAAGATGCATTTGTAAAAACAATTGGCTTGACTCCATTAATTTTCACAAGGATGTATCATAAAAAAAGATTTTTAAAACTCAGCCAGTATTTTTCAATAAAAAAAAAGTTCAACTATATGTCCTTACATTTTCTTGAAGAGCAATACGTTGATATCGAATTAAAATAAAATATTTTAGTAAAATCAAGGTGAAGTTGTACCGAGTTTTCTAAATAGTCGTCATTTAAATATATGGATCCTGCATGTTCTGAAGTTCAGAAACCTAATTCAAACGATTTTAGTTTTATATTTGAAGAATTAAAAAAAAAATAAAACTTTTCTTAAGTTATTTTGAATAATAGTTTGTAGTTTTGCCGTTTTATGCGTTCTTGTACCTGCAAGATTGAAGCTAATGACAACTGCTCTCCCACTTACGACTCGCTTCTTACAGTTTAATTCAACAAATGAGTTAGAGACAGGACCACATCACTGCAATTTGGAGTATGGCTACGAATGACTTGAAACGAATGCAATTTGGAGCTTCACACCATTAAAGGTGGTGTGAATTATGTCATGAGCTTTGTTTTAGGTATAGTTTTGTGACTTTCACGTTTCACCACGAGGCACATGATGAAAGGCTTGCATGCAACAACTCTAGATTTTTTATTTTACTTTCTTTCTTTTTTCTTGAGCTAAAAAGTTTTCAAATAATAACTTACTAGTCGACCCGTGCGGAACTCCGCACTGTACTTCGAATCGTTTCATAAGGCATTTCACTCTTTAAAAATTTCAAAGAAAGAATATTATGAAGAAAAACCGAAAAAAGTAAACGGAAAAAAGTAAGCGCACAAGAGAAGGCATGTAATTTGAAGACATCAGTAACAAAACCTCGTTAAATATAACGTTGTGATAATTTGATCATCGCTCCCCTTTTGGTTGTACGTATATTTTCAATGCAAATATAAATATCATTAAAAGTGTGGCTGAGTGACACGTGAAAAATCAGTAATTTTGCATGTGAAAAAACAGGTTGTGGCAAATACAGTCCTGCCCATGTGAGTATCTGACGGAAAAAAAAAGAAACATTAAAGAGATATTTAGGGGCACGGATTTGAACTGGCGCCATTCTGATTAACAGTACGACGTTCCAACAAACCTAGCAAATGTGCCTTCCTTTTCGAATGCTATTCATTGAAGGAATGCGTAATAAAACACAGTAAAAAAGTTATTCACCGAAAAAATATAATAAGATTATGCGTCTATGTTTTGTCATTTGCCAGCATGATACGATTTAAAATTATTCGTAAAACATGGAATTTGATTAAAGAATGAGGAAGATCTCACGTAGCGATTGAAACAAACATTCTAGAGAAGTAATAAATTCGGTTGGAAAAATAAGTGTTTTTATTTTTGAATATTCAACAATTTCCCATAACAGGCTTCTTTAACCTGCACGGCTTAAAAGCTCGCACTTGTTTTTCTTTTAATCGAACACTTAAAATTCAAAACCAAAACCAGTTGAACTGAGTTTTTGAACGTAGACAAAATGTTTGTTTGTTTTTCAGCCGAAAGCAGAGGAGTAGAAAATGATTTCTTACTAATGAAGTTGATAATAAATTTAATGTTTTATATCTTATTCGAATTAATAATTAAAGATTTACTAGTTGAAACTCGTAGTTTTATTTAGGCGTAATATTTTTTCATTTGTACAAAAGTTCGAACACTGCTATTAGAAAAATCTACATTTCAGCATACAAAGAAAATGTTTTTCTGCACAAAAAGGATTCCCTTGATGTATATCTAATACTTTTTTTATGCTTACATTATGCTCAGTAGTCTGGACGGAGTCAAAGCTTTAAAAAAAAAAAAAAGGGAAGAACACCCTTCGATTAGCAATCAACTGATCTGAATGATAACTGTAGCCTGCATAAAGGAGTCGAAACACCAAATAGCACTCCCACTGCATTTATTTTATTACGTGTGTTATCTGTTGTATGTTATGAGTACATGTAATGCGTAATATTACTGTAAATTTGCTATTATGTTGGACAGCCCGAACTGGCCCGCACTGTTAAAACTACAGGTTGCGTTTGGCACCTTTCAGAAGTGAAACGCTTGTTCACCAGCGACACCCAATACGGAGCCGAAATCGCACCTCTTATTAATGTGAAAAACGGGCACCTTTTAAAACACAGACAGCGGCGGTGAAAAGAAGGAACCTTCAGAGAGATAAATGGCACCCTTAACTGATTTCTACAGTAGATCCTCTTCCCCCCCCCTCCCCCGTATTGTGTGCATTTTTGAATATTATTGTGTTTATTGTTTGTGTTTATGATATACAAAGTCTTGGTACGTTTTTCACATTGAATTGATTTTGGGTTAAAATTTGTCATTTAAGGCATTTGATCACATTTCAGACTTTCCAACATAATTTAGAAGCGTTCATGACTTCAATTCCTCTATCCGAGTTCTAACTCTCATAAAAACCCTTGGATTGCTCTGTAGTTTTAAATGGATATTGACATTTACTACAGCATAATACCAAAAATTAAGAATGTAGGCATCTATGGATAATTTACGGACACATTCAAAATTTTTCAGTTATATTACAATCACGGAGAAATCAAATCGTTTCATAAATTGCAGGCGTTTTATAAACGTTCAAAATATTTTAATCAAGAGTAACATATTGATACGTATACATATATGGTTCGACATTTGAATATCCTATTTGAACATAAGTAATTTAAAAAAGCACTTTTTTTTTTCTTTTTTAAATAGGAACTTTTTTCACATTAAAATCAAAACAAATTTTTGGCAGCCCACATAATAAAAAAGCATTGGAAACAGAAATCAGAAAAAAATAATAATAAACGCGTCTAGACAATGCATTCGTTTTTTTTTTTTTTTTTTTTTTTTTTGTTTTTTGAAATAACACCAACGAAATATTTTTACGTAATGAATCATGGCATGAAACACACAGAGAGATTTCTTTTCCAAGCGTCTTTTTTTTTTCCTTTGCTACGCAGCTATTTTATTGAGAAGATAAAGACATTTAGTGTATCTGCTGTAGCAGTTAAGTTACATCGTTAAATTTTCATAACGGTTACTTATTAATTATTTCGTATTGCTAACAATAAACATTTTGGGGGAAATTCGCGAGACCGCTGACGCGGCAAGCAAGTAACAGCATATATTAGTAGACATGATAGAAAAAGATATACATCACTATGTTAAAACGGTTAACTATAAACAAGAAGTAGTACTCAGTTTACTTTGTTGAAACTCGACTCTGAAAACACTAAAAGCCTGTTGGAAAGCCTTAAATGTTATACCATGATTAAATGACTGTACTTACGCAAGGTTTTGAAGGTTTGTCCCAGAAATGTTGAATGTTAATCCAGTTTAGTTGTCAATTCAATGTGAAAATTTAATGCACCAACAACTACGTTGCAGCATCGTCGTCCGCCATTAAAGTGGCTGAACTGAACTTATCCCGGAGTGCACAACGCATGTGCGAGCGAGGCACCTTTGCGGAGGAAAAGAGTCGTTTTTGGCTACTGCGAGGGCTGATGGCCCTTCATTACCTTCTTTCATCCACTGAGGTGCTAAAAGATATCGGAACAATATTTCCTAGCCTCTGTGACTCTCTATGGCTCCGTCTTTGCACCCTAAGGCGGAAAATCGCACCTATCTGGCTCATCCGGTTTTAACAGTGCGAAGTTCAGACAGTTTATAGCCGAACGCTCTACCGAAAAAAAAACCCCACAGGTAATTTTAATTTTTTTTTCTTGCCAAGAAGTGTTTTTATTCTTGAAAATTTTTACAATTTGTTATCGCAGGCTGTTTGAACCGTTATGACTTAGATGGCAGCACGTATTCATCATTTAACAGCACGGTTAAAATACAAAAATTTTTGAACTAAGTTCTTTTTTAAGCGTATCTTTTCAAATGCAGTAAAAATTTGATACGCTATTTGTTTTTTTTTTTTTTTTTTTTTTGCAAAAAGAAGAAAAATATATGTATTACCCTTTAAATTTAGGTGGTATTTTTTTTATTTGTACAAAGAGTCAAAAACTCATTAGAAGAATCTATATTTCATTATACGATTTATTATATTTTACTGAACAAAAAACAATTCCAATGTAGTCTGAAATCTTAAACCTGATACTTATATTTTCGCTTACATTATGCTTTAATTTTCTTTCCGGAGCCAAACCTTTAAAAAAAATCTTACAATTGAGTATCAATTTAGCTCCGTCTTGCATCAAGTTTTCATAACAGCTAGGATCGTTTCTACCTCATGTATTCCCTCATATTAGTTATTCATTGTTCATGTAATGCGCGATATTTTTCTAATTTTTTGATGCAGAATGTCCGGACGTGGGCCCGAACACGCATTCTCCTGGTTACCAGTCGAACGCTCTACCGATCAAGCTATCCAGCTCTGTCGGTAACAGTGCAAGTTAAAGTTATAAATGTAACCGAAAACCTCATTCTGGTTCCTTAAAACAGGTTTTTTTGCCCGAAAAAAAACAATTTTTAGACCGTGGGTCTATTTTTCGTCAGTAGCCTGCACAATAAGCTTTAAAATAAGGGGTAAATCAAAGAAATCGATCAAGAATTGAGTAAAATCTCGCGTAGAAACCAAAAACAGGCTACAGAAATAATATATAAGGATTTCATTTTCACATACAGTAAACTGGTATGACGGAATGTAAAAAAAACATGAAATCTAGCGAATATTGTACTAGTATTATTAATTTTTTGTTTATATGCACCGATATTTCAAATTCAAAACATAAAATTCCTAATTCAGATAAGTCGAAACGTTTGTTAAAAACCTTTCTTAAGTGCAATTAAAGATTTTCTGTATTTAGAAGAATTCTTGTGTGTTTATAAAAACAAAAATTCGGATCATTCACTCTGAATAGAAAATTAAAAAAATATCCAAATTATCTGAGTTATCTTATTTTTTTTTAGAAACTGAACGAAAAAATGGAAAACACTGCGAAAATGAGCTGTTTAGTGCATTCACACATTGTAATGAATTTGATTATATTATTTACTGTGGATAACAGTAATAAAACTATTTTAAAGGACAAACGAAAAAATAACGTTAATAGATTGTAACAACTATGTATATTACACTGAAAATATAGACACAATCAAACAATATAGCCAAACTAAATGCATAAATTCATATAAATGACAGTATTACCATCACTTCTGTGGACTTAAAAAAATAACTGTAGTTGAAAACTTAGCATATTTATTTTCATTTTAAATCACAGGAACCGTTTGAACATAAACTTGGTCTCCCGTACTTACATATTTTAAAGGATATACATACATTGTTCATTATTATTCTTGAAATTTAGTTTCTTGTAGTACAATAAAAGTGTAGTGTCGTTAAACGTTAATCAACTAAAAAAGGATGGTGTCAAATTATATTCATACAAATGAATGAATAAATATGTATGTCTCATACTTGACGCTTTAACATGTACATAAGTAAATTCTATCAAAATGCAATCTCACAATCAGTTGTTCAAATATTTTACCATACGGTACTACTTTTTAAAATAATTAAAATTTTCCATTCACTGTACAAACATTCCGAAACGTTACTGATTATTTCCGTGGAAAGTTTCGTGATTTCACAGATTTTCATCCGCTTCTTGTGAAATTCAAGTATATTTTCCAAAAGATCCTGAATTGCTGCAAGATGCAACTGACCTTATTTATTAAGTGAATCGGTTTCAGTTCTTATATACGACCCGTATAATATGACTAAGCTCCCAATGTGAGCGAATAAGTCTCTGGATTCTGTAGCTTTGCAAGAATTGCAGACGAGTTAGATTCTTAATACCTACCGGCAATTCTGTCTTAGCTTTGACAATGTTTGCATTAATGCTCTTGGAGCTTTCTCGGTGAATCAGGTAAGCCTAAAGCTATTAAAACCAGAACTACTAAAACCCAGCATATTAAACCAACCCTTTCCCCCCTCAAGGTTCCAGAAACAGGACTGGCTTTAACCGGGGAAATTTCTGAATTATTCAGAAGGATACCAGGATAGCTTCAGGAAGGTTATTGAATATCAGTGAGATACACTTCTGTTTTTTTAAGTATATGTTACTTGCAAAAATTGGACATATTAGCAGCTTATTATTTTCCAGGAATGTTTCTGAATTGTTTTTAGTATTGCTTTTACCAAAATTTTAACCTGTTGGGTTAGTTGGGGTAATGGGAAGTAAAATTTCAATGCTTCAACTTTATATCAATCAATATTTTTTGAACTATAATTTATGTTTCCAATAATGTGCAAGTGTCAAAAACAAGAACCTGAGAGGTATTGGATATAAAACATTGGATCTTATGACTGTTTTTTGATGAAACAAAACGTATTTTCTTTTACCGCGGCGTATTCACTTTTGCCCCAGAGACTAGGGGGTAAACGTAAACACCTACTAATATTTCCCCATGTGTTTATGTGGGTAGTTAATTACCTTATATGGGATCAGTTTGAACGCTTAAGAAATTTTAAGCCAAATATGCTCAATATGTTGACCGTGGATCTCATGCTTCCAGCCAAAATACTCCAGACATAATCTGAAATGATTTTTTTTAAAAATCGTGCAAAAAAAAAAAAAAAAAAACTAAATTATCCAATTACTGTATAAAATTCACACAAAAGTGTAATTAAAAATAAAATGTTTATCTCAAAAAATAAAAACTTCTTGTTTCCATTTACTTCAGTGTAGGAACTACAGTAGTAATGGGGTCAATGAAAATACCTAAATTGCAAATAAAAATAGCTTTGAAAGTGAAATTTTTAAAATAAATGTTTTTAGTACCTTTCTTTGTGAAAAGTAGAACTAACTAAAACCACTTACTTTGCAAATGTTGAAGCGCTGGGGAGAAAAATGTAAGAAAACTCAACTTTAAAAAACAACTTTTTCCTGAGTTATCATCACAAAATGATGAGGCCTTTTTAATTGTTTTTAAATACACGGAACTGTCAGAATACATACGTTACCTAGTTTTCACTAACCAGCAGTTTAGTTTAAAAAAATATTACAATCGTGATAATAGAGTTTGCTTAGTTTGCTAGTTACCCAATATTTCTTTTTACCCCTAGTGACCCTAATTTTAGAAATAAGAAATACATAATTAGCTATCTACAAACCCAAAAGTAAAATCTAAACTAACGTGTTTTAATTTAACCTTATCTGCATAGAATAATTAGCATTATTCATTGCAATAAACTTTCAAGTTTTAAAGTTATAGTGGTGGAACATTCAAAAATTTCCTGATTGCATCAGTGCATATAAATAATTTTAGTAAATTTGAGCTCTCGCTAGGGAGTTCAGGTTGAAGATGAGCTAAATTAGTGAAAAATATATACTCATGTATAACTCATCTGGAATACGAAACTTTTGTTTTAGTTGCGGTCTCCAGTTTGTGCAGATTGCAGATTGTTATTTGACACATTATTTAGCTACTTTTGTGCACACAACAGTTTTATTGGCTTAATTATTTGCAGTGGGAATTATTTTATTAGAATCTTCCTCATAAGTTATTTACCGGTAGGTAATTAATTTTATCAAGAGATTCGCATACTCGTCTGGAACTTATTTTGTGCATTAAAACGTGATATTTTTAAAGAAAAATAACCCTAAAACTAAGGGTTAATTGCAACTAATTTTTGATTTTAGAATTTACAGAGATAGCATAATATAGCATAATCATATGCCGAAATTTATCACAAAACTTCCTTCTTGTTTGATGTTTTTTCATTGATAAAAATTACATTTCTTTAAAATGATTCACACAGTAGCATATAAGTATGTTATTAAAATAGAAATACAGTTTAATAAAGACTTGAATGTAACTGGGTTTTATATTTCTTTTAAACTGGCTTTGTTGAGTAAAATGCTAAAGAGACTGCTTGTTATAGTTTATTCTTTCCTAACTGAATACGACGAATGCGTAAACGACAGTTTAATTTTATTTTCAATATTTGTTTATTCAGTGTTGCTTAGAAGGGAATGCCACCTTTAACTATTTGATGAGCATTGTGTTATGTTGCCTGGTAATACTTCTTGCATGAAAATTTATCTCTGCAATTAATTTGCAGTCAACAACTTTTCAAGTTTATCGTAATTCAAACGGACTTTTCATACTTCTAAAGAAGAAAAAGTGGGCGTATTACGAAAGCGGTAAATAGGTGATAATAATATTTCCCTTCATGATCAAATTTCAACATCCCTTCATGACTTCCCATTAAAATCAAAGCAGCCCACATTAAGATACTGAAATAGAAACAGGGAAGGAGAGCTGGGGGGGGGGGAACTGACCGAATACAACTCCGATTTATAGAATTTTAAAACTATCGACGCCGACACATTTACCCCAAAATCAGTTCGACTTCGACCCACACTTTGAATAAATTCTGAAACGCTACTGGATATTTCCGTTGAGTGTTTCGGGAATTCACAGGATCATCTTTTTCTCCGTAAAATTAGGAATCTTTGCAAAATCGTTTCCTAAATAACTACAAGTCGAATTTTTTGATTATATTGGGCAAGTCGTTATCCATAAATAGTCCAAACCACACTGTAAAAAAACTCCGAAACGTTCCTGAATGTTTCCGTGTAACGTTTCGGGATTTCAATGGTTTTTATCCACTTCCTGGAAATATCAAGTATCATTGTCAAAAAGTTTCCTGAATTGCTACAAGTTGTCCAAATGCAGACTTCTCTCTGTTGTAAGAAATATTTTTAGATCCCAGTTTAAAGATTAACTAAGAGTATTTATAAGGTTTATCAGCTTCCGTTCGATTACGGCTCGTCCATGCTGATTAAACTCCCAAAGGGAGCAAATAAGTATGGACTACGCAGTTTTGCAAGAATTGCAATCAATCGTAATGCTTAAAACATGCAATTCTGGCTTAGCTTTGGCCATTTTTGCAATACTCCTTTTGCAACTGTCTTGATTCATCAGGAAGGTGCCAAGCTGATATATTATCACTACCTAAGATTATTCTGAAGTTCCGGGGACACGACTGGCTTTAAATGGGAAGATTACTGAACTTTATCGGAAAACGTTCTTGGTTTTTGCGAAACATGTTACTGGCAGAAATTGGGCACATCAGTTGCCTATTATTTTCCAGGAACGTTTCTGAATCGTTTTTACAGTGCAGTAATGTCTAATTTAGATCACATTTTGCACCTCTTAATATTTTTGTCTTAAAATATATGTAAAAGGATACAAAAAATTTCAATCCAATATTTCCTGTGTTACATAATTGAACGTATCAGCATCTATATACATTTTGTTTTTAATTTATAGAACGGTTATTGTTATAGTACACTTAGATGGATAAATTTTATTTACACTGTAAACAAAATCCGAAATTTCCGTGGAACATTTCAGGATTTCAGAGGTTTTCATCAACTTCCTGTAAAATTCGAGTTTATGTTTCAAAAAGTTTCCTCAATTGCTACAAGTTGCACGAATGCAGACTTCTCACTGTTGTGAAAAAATTTCGCCCTCAGTAGAAAGATTTACTCAGCGTAAAGAGTGTATATGCTTCGATTCAATTGCGGCCCGTTCAGACTGGCCAATTTCCCACACTAAAAAAATTCCGAAACGTTACTGGTCATTTCCGTGGAACGTTTCAGGATTTCAGAGGTTTTCACTTTTTTCCCCCGCAAAATCAAGTATCTTCGCAAAAAAGCGTTAAAAAAGTTATGTTTGTTATGGAGAGTGAGATGTAGGCAATTCTACCCCCAGTAAATATGGATTTTCTCATCCCTTGCGTAAACGATAGAAATTTAAAATTTTTAGAAACAAAATCCGGAAAAATCGTTATCTGCTATTTGTAGATATTTTCATTTCAAAATAAAAGGAAGGAATTATCGCTCAGTTTGTAAAAATGATTTTATGTTTCAGCACAATATGCCCAGTTGGCGTTATTCGACTCTCACTTTGTGACACCGCATTATCTAATTAGTATTCAATTATTCAACCAATTTTAAATGATCATTTATCATTTGCTTCAATGCCATGGGACTTCAAATGTGTAAATATTCCAATAAAAGAATTTATTCAAATGAAATATTTCGCATTAACTGTTAATAAACGTTAAAAATAGATTATATCCTCTGCATTTTTAACTTTAATTACATTTCATTAGATTGCTTTAAAAATCCCAGGTTACGTTATTACGAAAAGTATTATAACTTAATTTGCAGTTTTCTAATTATCTTAACTATCAACATCACTGAGTGCTACGGGTATATTTTTCAATATATACGCTTTAATTTTAACGCATTACGCTAACATATAAAAATTAATCTTCATTAATACTGTGGATTAAAATGTCTGAATATTTTTACTATATCTGGCATATTCATCCCATTGAGGTGTGGGTTTTTTGATTTTGTGTTCTTCATTCTTTTTTTTCTCGCATGCTTAGTTAAAATTAATTACTTGTATTGTATTACTTTGTATATAATCATCGTTTGTTACTAACTCATACTTTGAAAGTGGTTGTCCCTAATTAAATTATAAAAGTACTAAAATACTGAATGGAAAAAAATCGTATATAAATAGGACGAGAACTTTTAAAACAAGGACTGTTTTGCTGTGGATAAAGCCAGTGAAAATAATGTGCCTACAATAACTCCACTCTGCTCTCCATTGGTGGTGTTTAGACAGAAATATAAGCAAATAACAATCACTCGTTACGGCATCCAGTAACTGTAATTCAACCTTTGATATGGGTAATCAGTCCGGAATTGTTAAAAAATGAGTTTGATGCAGTAAAACTCTCATAGAAACTGATATCACATTTTCATCAGTAAATGAAGATTTCATTCAGTTTTAACACACCGATTGGCTTTATGTTTCATACTGATGATTTCTAACAAGGGAGAAACTGCAATCTCTGGCTGCTGTTTGCTATTTGTTCGTTGTAGTAAATAAAAGTTTCATAGCTAAGAGTAAATGAAGTAATCTGTGGAAATATTACAAACTTCGTGTTTAGGTTCGTTGCAGGGGAAAATTTGCTTGAAATGTTTTTTTGTTTAAACCTGCATCAAATAATGTAGCAAGCTAAATACCTTTTTTTCAAAGCTCAAACATGTCAAAACAAATTTACATGCAAATGTAATGCCGGAATTTATAGTTCTTGCACGAATTGAGTAAATCAAGCATTTGGTTTAAAAAAGATGGTGCGGCTATAGTAATAATGCAGTCAAATTAAACTGTGTTATAAACACCATTTAGTTATGTAAAATACAGAGTTACGTTCAATAGTTGCCATCGTTACAATCAATATTATATATAACAAAACCAAAACGTTTTTTCTTTTTAATTTTTAATATTATTTACACGTTAGTAAAGTGCGTGTTGGTACAGTGAAAACTTATACTATTAACCATTTCCTTTCTATTCTACTAAAATTAAAATGAAAATGACTTTTAACTGCTAATTATATATATATGCTTTGATCACTGAATTTACAATACAATGTGTCACATTTAAATTATTATTCATAAACATTACTCTCTGCTAAAACTGAAGGAAAAAATCTGCTTTCAAGTAAGATCACATGTTTCAGCATATACACGTCAATGTAAAATGTAAAATACTTTCAAACAAGAAAAAAAACTGATGAATTTCTTTCTAAGCACAAAGGAAAAGCTATAATTTGTAATTATATAAGTTAGAATGGAGTTTAAAGTATAGTATCTTGTCTCTGCAACGTTCTGTCAAAGGCAATTGAATACTCGAAAAGTAAAGACAGGTATTACACGTGTTACTTAGGAAGCAAGTACGTTTCTAGAACACAGAGCAGCAGGGAAAGTAGTACACAAAAAGAAGACATTCATCTTTGTTCAACATCGCTTCATTTCAAAGCTCATCCTTTTAGCAAATTTTAAGCGAAGGTATGAGAGTTCAAAACACATTTTAAGAAGACATGCTTTTGCACTTAAGGCTCAGAAATAAAACTAAAGAAGAAACAATAAAAGTAGGTATTCTTTTTATTGACAAGAGTGTGTAAAAGTCTCATCTTTTCTTTTCAATACTTCTCTTTAAAAACAGGTCGAGATTTTATAGATTTTTTTTGAAAGTTTTAATATCACGCTTTACTGAAAGTTTTTCCGAAATCTGGAAGTGACTTGCTTACGTCAATATGCATATTTCCAGCTGAAGAAATCAACTTCAAACTTCAATAGCATCCAAAATCTAAATTTAAGAAAATGTACGTTATCTTTAGAAGTATTCTCTACCACTTTTCGCCACTTTTTATTCAAATATGATATTCAATCATTATAAAATAAAATTAAAACTCCCCTTTTGCTAAAACGTTTATGTTCCCAAAAACGTAGGTCAATTAAGTCGTCGTTCTTTATTACACTGCTTGACAATTGCTAAGGAACAAGTGATTTATGCAAATTTGTGCCTCAACGAGCTGGCCAATGAAAATAAATTAAGCTCAGATGGCGTGGTAGATCAAGACTCGTTATCTGTATAAAAGACCGTGCATAGACACTCAAGATTTGTATGAAAATTCACGTTGTTTGGTTTTAAACAAAAATAGTGCTAGATGTTAGAAAAGGTTTTTCTCTGAAATTATGTTTGGTTCTTAAAATATTTGACAGTAAAATGTCAGCAAGACATCATTTGAGTACTTACGATCGTAGACGAGCGGTTGGACGACTGGAAGCAGGTCAAAGTGTCACCACTATGGCTGCTGCAGTGGGTGTGTCAAAAAGTGCTATCTCCCGATTAAAGAAGGCCGCTGAAAATGGAAATGTTTTGCAAAAGCATGCCGGGGTTCGTGGTAGAAACACCACACCTTCAGAGAATCGCTATGTAGCCCTCGTGGCAAAAAGGAACAGAAATTAGACTCCTGGACAGATAGCTGCAAATCTTACAACCGCTACCGGTGCGCATGTTTCTGCAAAAACCATCTCATGGCGAGTAAATAATGTTGGTTTGTATGCACGAAAGCCCGTACGTTGCATCCAAGTTCAACCATGCCATCGTCGAGAGGGATTACGCTGGTGTAAGGAACATGTTAGTCGGGATCGTCAAAATTGATCTAGAGTGATGTTCTCTGACGAATCTCGTTTCAGTGTGACAAGTGATTCTTGTCACCAATTACTGTGAAGAGAGCGTGGAACACGTTATGCACAATAATTTGTTTGTGAACGTGATCGGTACGGCCCAGGCGTGATGGTGTGAGCAGGCATTATGCACACTGGCAGAACACCTCTTCACATTTTTAAACAAGAAAGCGTTACGCTGCAAATGTATTGCAGAGAAGTTATACTGGACCATGTTCGTCTTTTTAGGGGGCTGTAGGTCCAGACTTTCTTTTTACGGACGACGATACACGGCCACTTAGAAGCATTGAAGTGTCGGACACACACTTCAAAGTGAAAACATTCTCCGTATGCAGTGGCCTGCTTACTTTCCCGACTTAAATCCAATTGAACTTGCCTGGGAGGTTCTTGGCAGACGTGTTGCGCGAGGAACTGTCCCTCCTAGAACAGTACAAGAACTCAAATCCGACTTAAGAGAGGAGTGGAAAAACATCCCCCAAGCACTCCTCAATAATTAATGAGGAGTATGGAAAAACTTATGAATATGTGCATTAGTATCCCTGGTAATCATTAATCATATTAAGATACTCATGTCTCCATCATTCTGACCTAGATCTTTTTTTTTTGCGATTGTTTGAAAACCATCTAAGTAGGATTATTTTTACTTCATTGATGCAGTAATATCTGTATTATTTTGTACTTATAATAAAGGTACATCCTCCCTACTAACTATATACTTCGTTCTAAAATACTTCGTATTCCAAAAAACGTAGTTGTTCCTTAGCAATTGTCAAGCAGTGTACATTGTAACCATTATCCATTTAAAATGCTATTCTTCATAGGGATTCTTTTTATTAGAGACTCTATTCCCTCTTATATGGCATCCAGTTATTTTTATGCCACTATTAATCCGCGGATGGGAGCAGCACTCCTTTTGAATGTTTTAAAAGCTTTCTGTGACGGAAAGCGTTGTGTACGAAAGAAAAAAATGCACACACACACAAACTCACGCTTTTTATTGCCTTACGTGTTTTTATTTAATTGTATTGTGCTTAAAAATGCTTATTTTATTCATGATTCTAACTGCTAGTCTCTCCTAAGTCTCTCCTATAGCTTAGTAATCAAGCTTACCTGGGAGATCTCAGTAAAATTCTATAAAGTAGCTATATTATTGTATGGTGATCTTTAGATATATTATATGGTGATCTGTAGCAAGCAAAAGTGGGGTCAAGATGCTAGACAGTAGACAGAGGACCAGTGAGAAAGTGCATCCAACTGCTTCAAAGATTCAAATTATTATCTTTGTTGCACGTCTTTTCCTCTCAGATCGGGGTTAGTTGTTAACATTTTTTCAATATATTTTTTACAATAAAGTACTTTATGTATTTACATATGTGAAACTTTAAAATACGTCTAGATTGTTTAACATTCAGAACATATTTTTTTAAAAAATGATTAGAAGCCACAACTCCAAAATATTTTATGCCATTTGAATGTATGTGCATTGTAACAGCTTACCCCACCACAGGGCATGTTGTTACACTATATGGGGTTACTTTGTTAAGTGAAATATATATAAGTTAATAAAATGAATATCACACATTTTTTGGTTTGTTCTGTAACAAATTTGAAAATACTTAACCACGTTAAAAATCAAAAACTTTTGGCCTTTGCAGATTTACTTCATTAATGATTTATTTTGATAAACTATAATCATCATAATCATTGTCCGAACTACAATTTTTACTAGCAAATAATTTATCAAAATTAGCACATCGGTCATGTGCCCAATTCGTCACAATTACGACATTGAAACCATTTAGTTAGTTTTCTGGATTCTGAGTATGGTTAAGCCCAGACTCTATGCAGAACTAGTCTTCATCATCTTCATCCGAAGGACGCACTGCTCGGACGTAACTTTTTGCCACTTTTGTCTTTGTATCTGTTGATTTCTTCTCTGTTAGGGACAATTTCCTTTTCAATTTTTCGTTTCCCAGCTTCAGTTTGTAAAACATTTTTCACTAGTGTATCTGTTAAAGTGGAGCAACGCTGGAGTGTCAAATCAAATAATGTACTAGTCATACATTCCACCATTTGCACACTTTTTTGCTCATACATTTAAAATACGTGAAGAAATAGATTTAGAAAACGGATGTATAGCCATGTCTTAAGCAATACTCAGCGAACATATAAACGCTATTGCAAATAGTTCCCAATCTCATAGTTTTGAAGAAAAAAAGTTACTTATGTAACAAAACGAAACTAATTATTTTACGAATTTTTTTGTTGAGTACTTTGTTATCAATAAGTTTTATTGAGCAGTACATAAACATTCTTTTTTACTTAAACCATTAAAACGATGTAATACCTTTCATGTTTTGTATGTTTCGTGAAAAATAGAGAAAAATGCAGATAAGTAGGCAACTAACTCATGCTATGTTTAAGAACGGTAATAAAAAAAGCTATCTTTTTTACACATTTATCATAAAAATATATAGCTAGAAAAAAACATTTTAACTGCATAAAACAACTTGAGTTGCTTTACTTGTATTTTTTCTAAATGTTAATATGCATGATTTCATTAAACAAATGAAATTTATGGTGTAACAAAAAGTTATAATTCCGTAACTTCATTATTTTTAATTACTCTAAAAAAACTTTTAGACACTACTATTTTCTTAGCTGTGAAAAAATTGAAAGTCATTTAGACTTTTTTTACTTGAAAATACATTGTAATGAAAATACTTTTTAGTTTTATGTCTGCAATTTATTTTCTGAGAAACTGCTGGGGTTTTTTTGTGTAATTTTAATTATCTTTTTGAGTATGATGTTGTATGAAACTTCGCTCTTTCATTAACCTTAAACAGTTCTGTGCCAATAAAAGTAGAGTTATATCTACAACTTGAAATATTTCTTAACAGTCACTGTGTTTTTTCTAACAGTGATTGTGTTATTCTTTTATGTATTTAGTTCATTTATATGAAAAAAAAACATCGTTTGTTTCATTCATATATATATATATATATATATATATATATATATATAGTATATATATATATATATATATATATATATATATATATATATATATATATATATATATATATATATATATATATATATATATAATATATATATATTATATATATATATATATATATATAATATATATATATATATATATATATATATATATATATATATATATATAATATATATATATATATATATATATATATATATATATATATATATATATATATATATATATATATATATATATATATATATATATATATATATATATATATATATATATATATATATATATATATATATATATATATATATATATATATATATATATATATATATATATATATATATTGATATGACTGAGTAATGATGGAAATGTGGTATTAAAATGTAATATACTGCTCACTTGTTTTTAGTTTAAAGGGGTCCGGGACACATTTTGAAAATAAAAATTATACAGTTTAGACTTTTGAATTTTTTTGCTCTAATTCACCAACCATTAAATAAGCAGAACCACAACATAAATTAGATAAGTAAATACCTTTGTTCAGAGTAGTAAAGTAAAAAATAACAACGTCAAAACGCACAGTTTGACGTTGTTACATATTTTTTTTTACTCTCTTAGCATAAATATTTTTAAAAAATTATTTAAACTTAATTATTATTTTTTTAATGGGGTTGCTTTATATCGCTAAAATTCAAAAGATTCTTAAACAATTTTTAAATGTATTTAATAAATCTAAACACCTAAGCTTAAATTTTTATTCGGCAATTGAAAGAATATTAATTCAATAAAAAATTAAAATTATTTAAATGAAAATTTTAAAAGGAATCTGCAAGGATTTTTTTTTCTTATTTGCCAAATAGAAATTTAAGTAAACTGTCTGAATAACATATGCTCCAAATTTTATTACTTTATTTTATTAGTTCTTGACTTATTAGAGTTTGAATGCAAATAATCGGGGAAAAATGCATCATAGAGAAACACGTGTTTAAAGTTTTAAAGTTAAGAATACTATTAGCTAAATGCAAGCAACAAAAATAATTATGTATTTCGTTCTAATTAAAATAGAAACAAGATTCAAACTGCATTTTAAACAGAAAAAAGAAACGGAATTTGTTTTTAAAAGAAAAATTTAAAAAATAAAAACATTGCAAAATTTGACGATTTTTTTTTGTCCCAGATCCCCTTAAAAAAAGTGGATGAACAAAGGATACAAATTTACATATAACTAGATTGCCTAGTTAATGAGCATATAACGAATTAATGTTATGAGCTCTTGTCTGGAACGGTTTGTGAATTCGCTCTTGGAATTGCTGTTGCCATTTTTTAAGTAGTTTTAGAAATGAATGTTAGTAATGCATCAGCAGCTTTCACTGTCATAAAAATTGAAAAGTAAAACAACGGACAAAGAGGATCAAAAATATATAAAAGCTTAACAGATCCAACGATTGTCCATCTAACTTTACTTATTTATTTATTTTCAATTTAATGTACCTTTTAGTTTTATTTATCGGTTTACCTTGTTTACAAATCAAAAAAAATTAGTTTTAGCAAATTTTTGATTTTGGTAACGTTTGACAAGCAAATGAGCGCGTTGCTTTAACCAAACTGCGATTTTTTGTGAAAATGAGCTCATTGTTTGTCGTTATGATTACTCCCCTCACCCGCGCCAAAATGTCTGGCATACTCCGATTTGTATTATTGGAATCAAAGAACACTAATTTCGTCACGAAGTGGACAATATAATAGGAAAAATAATACATTTAAACCAAGATAGCTAAGCTTTATGAACGCTAGTCTTTGAATTTGGCTCATAATTTTTTCGGCTTCAAATGTTTTAATATATTTCTAAGTTGTCGTCAAATGTTCTCCCATTTATGAAGTCACCTCCGTACCATTCACTTACGTCCCATTAATTTCGCTATTTTGCTACCAATGTAAGCTGAAATTTTATCTTCCTTGTGCCAAAAGTAGTAAAACTTAAGATTTTTGAACTTCAAAACCGTTTGTTTTGTTCATTGAGTTAAAATTCCTTAGAACAGTTCGGTTGTAAGTAAACGTAATATTTGATATGATTATATTCAGTCATTCATAAACCAAACTGTAAACTTCATAAACTCTTAACGAAATAAAAATTAAACATTACATGTACCTACTTCCTGAAATTACTTTGAATTAAAAATGATTTTTGAAAAGGAAAGGATAAGACTTTAAATCAGAACGAGTGGTAGTAAATCAATATCGTAATAATTAAAGAACTTTCAGTTTTAGCTTATATTTATTTATTGTGCATTAAAAGATAAAAGTAAGACTAAAACAATTTAAAAAATAAAATAAATAAAATATCGGAATTTTGCTGCTTAACACAAACCAGATGAAGCTTGAGAAATATTAAAAGAGGAAGGACGTCTCCCTTGTTTAACCCGTATCCGGGGAGGGGAAAAAGTAAGACGTAACAGGGGACGTGAAGCCTCAGCGACCGCTCTATTTACATTTTTTTTAAATCGTGTAATTAAGATACATTCCTGTAATTTCCTTTAGATGTTCTTTGAACTTAAATTAGCACGGGGAAAAATATTTTTGTATTTCGAATCGAAATATACCTTTTCCGGGGAGATTTTGCTAGTCTTATGATTTTTCGAGAAAATCGTATGCTGCAGTAAATAACTAACCACTCGTAAAAAAAATGAATCTATTATTTATAAATGACTTCAATTTAGTTGTTTAATATATATAGAACATTAAATTGCTTAACATTCGTGAACATTTCAAACAAATCTCAACCTCATCGAGAATATTTTTCATCGATTCCGCATAACGCGAATAAGATTAGGGAACTTATAAACGCGGTTCTAACGTTAAGAGCCATGTCTAATATTGCCGAAAATTGTGACACTGAAGGGGAGGTGCGGTCGCACAGACCGCTTCAAAAGAGTGTAATGAAATTTAAACCAGATGCAATTCCCTAAAGATACCGATAAGCAAGGGGGGTGTTCAAGGTCAAAAAACAAAAATCTATTGAGAAAAACCATTCAATTGGACTGAAAATAAAATAGGGGTGATCGGATAAACTTTTGAGCGGTCTGTGAGACCGGATTTCCTCTGGTAAGGGTTAAAACTCAAAATAAGACCCTTTTTCAAAATTAAACACTATAGTAAAAACGTTGAAATAACAATATTTTAATAATTTACTGAACATAATTCTGTGTTTGAATCACAGAAATACAGACGTTTAAATAAATAAATAAATAAAAGTAATGCAACAATTAAAGAGACTAAAAGACGTAACAATAATAACGTATCAAAGTTAATTTCCGTTACGAAAGTTATTCCATTTATCTTTAATTTTTAATTTTATTCTCGAGCAAAATCATTGAAAATCGCTTGGTTTGCTTAAGGTAAGCCTTGTATTCCGTTTCTCTTAAAGTAATCCTAACAGCTCTTATAGTAGAATTCCCGTATAAACTTTAAACAAACTTCATCTTAAGCAGAAAATTTTTGAATTCAGCGCGTCATTTCACTCTAAGATTAGGCATTTTTCAACCGAGTGGCAAAAAAAGTTTGCGTTTTGTTTTTGGAAATAGTGTTAGTAAACTGAATATAAATATCCATGCCTGTATTAGATATTTGAGCTATTTTTTAACTAAAAACTACTTAATTTTAATTTGATATTTTACAAAGAACAAAGTATACGCGTAATTTCTTAAAACTCCGCACTGAAGATAGACATTTAAAAATGTTGAACAAAAGTAACATGTTTGGGAATTTTTGACTCTATTATATCATAATTATTTCTAAAATTACTCGAAGGAGACGAAAATGAGAAAATATATATTCATGGCAAGCAATGGAGTCAACTGCCATTGAATGACGATGGCTAATTGGTACACATAAGTAAACGCAATAAGATTATTATATAGTAGGATAGAAGTGTGTTGGAATAATAAATCACATTGCTAAGAATATTTATAAGAAATAAAAGCATCAATAAGAGCTTCTTTGAGCTAAAAAAAGTGCCATGCAAATAAAATAATGCTCAAAATTTATTAAAATGAGTTTATGTTTAATATGATGTGTTTTTCAATTCAATAAACACATTTTAAATACCTTGTGTAATCTTCAAATATAGCATTTTTTTTCCTTTTTTTATTCAACATTTAAATTTCTATTGTTTTGGATTTCGAAATTCCTTAGCTTCAGCTTAAGATCCTGAATTATTCCTCCCCAAATTCGATTACTGATAAAGAAACATTTGAACTGTTTGATATATTCCTTTTTTTTTAGTTTCTCTTTTTTTTTACGTAGGTTAAACATTTTCTTTGGTTCATTAGTATAATTCAAAACTTGTTGTTCAATAAAAGTCGCAGTTACCGTTCCAAAAAAAAAAAACGATACTCGGAAAATATATTGATTTGTGCTTAGCTCAAACTTTTACTAAAACGAAAAGAACTATCTTCTTGCAAAATTTTCCAAAGAATAAAAGAAAAAAAGAAAGAAGAAAAAGAAAACCAAAAATTAGAAATCTTCGAAAGCTGGCGCCAAATAAAGAAAATAAAAATGATTTGCTGATCAATCCAGTGTTTGATTTTATATATTGTTATGATTGGAGTTGGTTTTAATGTCTTATTCGAAGCTGATAAAATAGCGTTAAGAGATAAATTGCAAAATACATATTGTTTTTGCACTGAAATTTTACAACGAAATTCTGGAAAGCATATTTTTTTTGAAGTTGTGCGTAAAATATGTTTAGCTAAAATTTTATTTAAAAAAATGGCAAAAATATTTTGGCATAAACTAGAAGAACAACGTGTACGAAACGAGAACTATGTGTACGAAATACCTTGAATACCCTGAATACCCTGTGTGATGAAAGTGCACAGCAAATACAAATTGTCAGAAAAAACAGATAAAAAATGGCATTTCGAAATTATTACGGTTATAAAGAGAAATCAGTACGGAAATAAATTGGTACATAAGATGGTGTTTATACAAGTGTTTGCTTATTAGCGATTGTTTTTCATGTGTGAATTAACAATGATTTTTAAGTTAATGCGATTGCTTCATTTTTTACCACTTTTCAATTTTCCATAGTGATAAAATAAAGCTGAGAAATATCATTAGTTCGTATAATTAGGGTAATATATTAAAAAGAAATGACGAAGGTGAGAACGTGAGATTCATGTTCTTCTTTTGTGTACTTCTTTTGTGTTTCTTTAATGTACTCCATAATTTAGGACTTTCTTTTAAACTCACACCGAAACTTTTCTCTAAATAATTTCATGACAACTGGAAAGTGGAAAAAGTGTTTCCATAAAAGGTGAACTTCACTGCGAAACTGCAACTTTCTTTTCTTACAGCTGAATTATATCTGTAAAGAAAAAAAATTCTATCTCGTGACAGAACATCTTGGACAGAAAAAATAAAAAAAAAGAAGAAAAACGTGTTCTTACGCCGGAAGGTACTAAATGTTATAAGGGTCTTGCGTTAAAGCTTTACAATGTGAGGTAAGTTTTCATTTCTGAGAATTTTTTTAACTGCTGGAAAGTGTGTAATTGTTTTACTTTTGATTAAAACGTAGAAAAAGTAGTTGTTAAGAGAGTATCATTCAAATATAAGAGTCAACAAATTTCTGGAATTCGAAATGTAAATTTAATATTTATTGTTTTTAATCACTGTTAGTTTAGCTACCAGTTTTTTTGGCACTCTTGGCTTCCTTAAGAGATTTCCCACCTCCAGTTCGCTCAGTTCTTATTCCGAGCTGTTGCGTGCTGATAAGCACGAAACTGCAGTCCTCGGCTGGAATGACTGAGCTGGCGGTGTTTTTCATGAATTTTTGCCTTACCCCGGACTATAGGGCGGTAACTTATTGAAAATACCATGTCTGGCCTTCAATTTTCGAATTGAACCGAACCATTGCTTCAGTCACTCGTCCAAGTCTGTGCTAATTCTATATTAACTACCAGTATGTTTGGCACTCTTGGCTTCTTTAAGAGGTTTTCCACCTCCAGTTCAGTCATTTCCCATGCTGGGCTGATGAGTGGTAATAAGCACGAAACTGCAGTCCTCGGCTGGAATGGCTGAGCTGGCGGTGTGGTTCATGAACTAGTTTGTGTCTTCGTTCTGACATTTAATTATGTAATTCAGCTTTATACCCATTAAAGGAAGAATTGTATACTATACTTAAATCATCATACTTAAACTATCAACTTTATCAATACGTTTCTCTATTTCCTTCTTACTTGATTCACGTGCATATATTTACTAATTTCCAACTTAAGTCAAGTGAAGCTAAATCATTTCTTGACAGTTTAGTTAGCTTTTTGTAATTTCAGTTGCATAAATGTACAGGGTGGTTATAAAATAACGTGAGGTGTTCAGAGTCCTCTAACGAGTGAAGTAGTGGACGAAACATCGCCAAATTTCCTGTACCATGGGATTTTGATTTCTGAAATTAAAAAAAAAAAGGTACTAAAAATTTCCACCAGGTGAAATTTTAGCGATGAAAAGGTGTATCACTGTGACTGTTGAAGCATTATATGAAAAGCTGATAAAATATGCATCAATTTTATTCACAAAATATGATTTTTACCAACAAGTGAGGTTCAATATGACCAACATCGATATTTTCCAGGTACTGCATACACTGCAAAATAATTTCCACGTCCCTGGGGGGGGGGGGGGATTTATTTGGCCTACCATTTTTCTAGTTTTGAAAGTTGAGATATTGGTAACATGTCGCAGATACACAACGCCGTTACGAAATCCCTATGGTTAAAAATCACAAGGTGAAAGATTGGGCGACCATGATCTCCATACCGTAGGAAATGCACGGCTAATAAAACTGCTATCAAAGAAATGTTGCAGCCATACACTCAGTACCTAAAGCCCAACATGGGGTGATACACCACCTTACATGAACATTATTCAGAAATAAATCCTTGCTGCCGCGCAGAAATTTCTTCCTGACGACTTTTGGTAAAATTCTTCTCTTGTTACGAATTTAAACTTCTAGTAGGTTTTATTGAACCTCATTTGTAAGCAACAATCATTTGTAGCAAAAAACTTGATGTGAACTTTTAATTATTCAGTATTCGCAAGTAATACACCTTTGCAGCGCCAAAATTTCTCCTGGTGGTGACTTTTGGTACTATTTTGTTTTATTGTAGAAATCGAAATCCCATGGTCTGATATGTCCGCCCATGAAATTTGGCAACGTTTTGTCCAATACTTCACTTGCTAGAGGGCTCTGAACACCTTGCGTTATATTTTATAACCACTCTGTACATAAATAATTTTGCATCTTGGTAAAATGTTGTAGCAAGCTTAGTACTTTTTTTTTATTTTGTTCTTTTTTTTTCTTTTTGGAAGCAATTAAAAAAAAAATAATGGAAAAAATATACTAGCTGCTTTGTTTAAAAGGTGTTAAAACGTGTTATCTTGTTCGTTTATTTTTTTAAGTATCTATTTCTTTGCTTAAACAAGGCATATTTCGTTTCTAGAAATCAACTTAAAATGTTAAATGTATATTTGAGGTAACTTTTCGATCTTAGATAATTTAGAGAATATTATTTAGATACTTGTAAGTCGATGTTGGTATACCGGAAAGTAGGCTAGTTGAGTTCTCGATGGAACTTTTTGTTTACACCAAAGGTAAAAAATATTTTAAAAATATATTTCTCCCCGCTCTTTCGGATGAAACCTAAATCGAATCGATACGATGTTTATTTCGAGTTGAAATATCTCTTTTTTGGATAAAAACTTAATTTTCAAATGAGAAAGAACTATTCAAAGAATTTCTTCGAAAAGGTCTATAAACTTTCCCAGCTCTAATCTAGATGAAAATTTCTACGAACTGAAAATTTCAACGAAATCGGTCCAGTATTTTCTGAGTTTTCCCCGGACATACAAATTTAGAGTTCGTGTTTCAATAATATGAAGATTTTACCTATATACAATGTTATTGGTCATTTGGGAACAAGGTTTTTTTTTTTTTAATTTGAAAATAATTATTTTGATTTCACAGGTCAATTTTTGAAAGAAAAGAATCAAGTACTAAAAAATAAAGCAGTACATATGTAGCTTAAAAACGCAACGACTTCTAAAACGCAATGTAAGCTCAAAAGTAGACTGAACGAAAACATTGTCTTCTGCTCTACGCTCCTTTGTTTGGAAGCTTATCCTTTTACAGAATTTTAAGCGAAGACTTTAAAGACTCAAAATTTTTGTCCTTAAAAGACACGGTTTTGCACTTAACTTTTAAAAGTAAAGCTAAACAGGAAAACAATAAAAAAACGTAAATAAAACCTTTCATCTTTTCTGCATTTATTAAGAAACAATTTTGATCTCTTATAGAATATTATTTTTTCAGCGAACTAGATAACATATTTCAAAAATAGAATGCGTGTTTCTCTGTGTTTAGAAGTTTATTTTTTTATTTTTTTTTTTTTTTTTTTGTAAGTTTTTTTTTTTTTTTTGTAAGTTTTTTTTTTTTTTTTTTTCGTTTTTGAATGTTAAAAATACGCTGTAGTAAATGATTTTAAAAAATCCACCGCCCTACTCTAGCCATATACTTTGGCATGAAACTGCATTGCTCGATAAAATTTTTATTCTTTATATTTCCTATATTAAAAACATAAATGCAAGTTTAATATTAAAGAAATAACTACTGCATTTAATCAGTCTTTAATAACAAAAATAATAATCGAGTTAAAACAAAACATTGTAATATAAGTACGATTTTTGCCAAATTCTTGTATTATCATATTCTTTGATTTTTAAACTGTTTTCTTGATTGGAATAGACTCCATGTGCTACTACATGTTTAAAATATTACCAGATAAATATGCTCAAAACATAAGTAAAAATATTTCACCTTTTATCTTTGCCCGCATTTTCACTTCGCCCCTCATTCTGCTACTTGATAAAGAGCAAAGCAAAAGTAGTTTTACCTGTTATGCATAGAAGTAAGAAAAATCCAGTTTTTTCATTCGTGAAAAAAATTCCACTCAATTATCGGCTGTCCAAGTAAGGTCTAGTTGTGCACCTCCCTTTTGGTTGCATTCGAGCAAAATCCTAATCTGGTGTCTTTCCCTTCACGAGCTTTCGCCAAGCTTTTAGAGAGTTATTCATTGAATCAAGTTAAAATTGTTGATTTTGGGTAACGTCATCTCTGTAAAACACTTTTTTCATTGGTTCGTGACAATTTAGTTAATGTTTGAAACGTTTTTAGAGTCCTTAATGTAAGTGACGCGCCCGAATCAGGTAAGGTTGCGGTGTTGTTATTTTTCTGAAATTGTTGATTAAAACTATTAAATTGGAGTAAAAGGAAGTCATGTGGTGCACACGCCAGTTCGTTTTTTTCTGAGAACGTATTAAAAATATTAAAAATCCCCAAATTTAATGCTCAAAAAGTGGCAGGCAGTTACAAGACTTCCTCTGCCGGTTAAAAGACAAAGAAGCAGTAGAAAAGGACAACGTTGAAAATCCACTAAATATAGTAACTGAGTTTGTTAAGTGTAGTGAATTAAACATTTCTGTATTTTAAACATAGTGATTTTCCCTCGTTACTTCCTTTGTTGTCGCGCATAAGCATTTGTTTTTTTTATTTCAAACACTCAAATAGTTCAAACAATTAACTGGTATCCTTTAACTCTTACATGTTAGCATAAAACTTGCCTTTAACTGGCTGCCTACTCTAATATACAGACCAACGCTCTTTTCAAGTATTGATATAAGATTAAAATAACTGATAC
Organism: Uloborus diversus; assembly: GCF_026930045.1. NCBI lineage: Eukaryota > Metazoa > Arthropoda > Arachnida > Araneae > Uloboridae > Uloborus > Uloborus diversus. Next base: position 96,072,721 of record NC_072738.1, read on the forward strand.
GTTAGAATAAAAGATTTGAAGCAGTCCTACTACATAATGGTAAAAATTCAATAACTTAAGAATTAGGAAATATATGACTAGATTCTAATACGTATGTTAACACCTGCCGTCGTAAATTAATTTTCGACATTTTTAATGTATTTTAATTATGTTCTTCGTTAAAATTTTGCAATGAGAATTGCATTTTATTCTTTTACGGACGCTTTTTAATATCTTTAATGAATTATTAATGTCAAAAATGTTTAAAAAGACGGCTTAGATAAAGCAACTAAATGAAGTTTCCTGAGAAAAACATTGTTCTTTTTTTTTCTAATTTAATGAAAGAAAAAACTTAATTTTATGCCTAGAACAAGTAAAGTGCACCACATATTCTCACTGAAGTAATGAATTTTCATAACCCAGCATGAAACTGTAATTTCCGCCTTCTTATGATTTTTAATTACTCGGAAAAGATTTAATATGTTTCCATTGTTTTTTTTTCTCCATCATAGAGATAAATTAATTCGATATTTTTTGTTACCTATAAAAAAAAATACTAAAAAATAGTTTTATTTTACATTTGTTTTTTTTTTTCTTTTAAAAATAATTTTTAATATTTCATGAAATTCAAAAATTATTTCTCCATAAACATTTTGAAAAACCTTTTTTTTTTGTTATTATTTTCGATATTTATATAGAGAAATGATAAACCACTGTACTACAAAAATTTCAACAATTATGTCATCTAAATATCTATTTATAAATATTTAAATACAGTACAAACGCTTTAGGAAGCAGTTTTGCTCTGAGAAATTTTTGTGCCCATTTCGGTGTACTCAGAAAAAAAAATTTAATCCAGAGTTTGTGGTTGAAATGTACCTTTTTTTCTAAATCAGTTCATGTAAGCAAAGTCGCGGCCACTGCTGATATTTGGTTTTAAATATTACGTATAAGGAAAAAAACTGCAATCAATACAAATCAATCACTCAATTAATGTAGAGTAAATTCCCGATTATCTACACGAATAGGGTGGCACTGTAACCGCGGATAAGCGAAAACCGCGGATAAACCGAACAATGGGTAAAAAACGATACTACTGTATACAATACTGCCGTGTGCAGGTAAGTGGCAGTATCTACGAAAATAAGTTTTTGAAATGTTTGAAGAAACGCGTTTTTGATTTCCCACAAACATCAATCAAATATTGAAATTTGATCTTTGGCTATTCTATATGTTTATATCGAAGTATTTTTTAGGCAGTCTGTTTCATTTTGATTTTGCAATCAAAATTTTAATTAAAGCAGATATTGCCGTTTACCTGCTCTTCGCAGTAGTAATTTTCATGCACTTTTACTGGTAATCAGCAGTAACTGCGCAATGTGCTGTTGAATGACCAACAATTACAAATTCAACATAATACGGAGTAGATATGTCATTACGAAGTATATTTATTGCAATGTGAATAATATATTTTATTTTAAAAAATAAATAAATACCGCGTATACACTTGACATAAATTTAATATAAATAAATAAAATGTAATTTAAAAATAAAATAAAAATTTATTTTTTTACACAAATGTTTTTATGCCAATATAAAAATAAATTAATAAATATACATGTATATATATATATATATATATATATATATATATATATATATATATATATATATATATATATATATATATATATATATATATATATATATATATATATATATATATATATATATATATATATATATATATATATATATATATATATATATATATATATATATATATATACATATGTTGGTTATAAATTTGTTATTAAAGAGGACATAATTTAAATAGGGTATCGATCTACATCCACTTGATATAAATTTAATCCAAAACACATTTACGTATCTCCTTAGATACCAGATATACTTGCTGATTTAAACACTCCTTGCTGGAACACACTCATTTTTGTGTTTTACCCTTTTAAACACTGAATATAAAAAAAACTTCAGTAAAAAACTCGAAGGGGGGGGGGAGGTGCAGACATAGAAGTCTTCGGATGAAAATTATTTTTTAGGCAATCAAACTCCTTGAACTGATTATCTTCCTTATCCACTTTGTAAAAGAGATTCCGGGAACCTCGGCGAAACTCAATTTTGACGGTGTCCTCTATATACGGTCTTGACATGGATCTCAGTTTCCACTGAGATTGTCCTGCAGGGAAACCACGGAAGTCATCTGTAGTCATGCCGATGACAGTCAATTAGTTGTTGTTGGAGGAAGCCACAACATGTTCAAAATTGTGAAAATCAAATATATTTACTCAAAATTCAAATACTGACAACGAATAGTCGACGAGGCATTTGTTTTGATGGCTTAACGGCATTGTCGAAAACTCTTTAATGTTCCTGCGTTGTCACTTGGCAACTGGAAGATATTTTAGGCATTTTTAAAACTACGACGAATTGCTTAATGTTCCGCACTTTGCAATAAAGCAATAAACATCCATGAAAATTTAGGCGAAAGAAATGCTTCGTGTGTTATTAATGGCTCTCATCGATTTACTAAAAGTGCAGCAGCTTAGTAAATATTAAAAATTGTGAAAAATATCGTCTGCGACAGAACAAAACAAATGGAAGGGTGGACGGGCCATAATCAAACTGAATCCGGTACATTTTATAAATACGCTCAGTTTTTCATTAAATTGGGAGCTAAAAATATTTTTCACAGCTGTAAGAAATCTGCAATCGTGTAACTTGTAGTAATTCAGGAAACTTTTTGACAAAGATACTTGATTTTTCCAGGAAGTGGATACAAACCATTGAAATCCCGAAACGTTACTCGGAAATAATCAGTAACGTTTCGGAATTTTTTTACAGTGAAGCATGTTGTACGTTTTAAAACATTCTACCTTAGTTTAATGGAGAAAGTCTTTATGCAGCCATCTCAGCAAATTTTGATAGACAATGCTGGCTTTTATGACACCAAAATAGTGCGGCAAAATTAAAGCGAAATTTTAACCACCAGGTATGTACCTAGGGGAATATTCCATTGATTTCCTAAATGTTTCATTGGACCTCGCTTTAAGTGAAAAGCTTACTTGACAGTAGAGTCTCCAAAACTGTCCCTTTTGCTAGTAAATCCGCACTCTTGTAGCCTAGCCATCAAAATCAACTAGGGCTAGGTCGTTAGATATGTTTTGCCGGACATTTCCGTAACACATCGGAATTGCGTTTGAAACCCTTTAAATAAAAAAAAGTGTTCTAGTTGCCTGAGTGTGTACTATAACGTGTCCCAAGTATGCTTTATTAGTATAAACAAAGTGAACTGAAATATTTTTCAAATCTATTTCGAAAGTTTACCGCCTACCGAATGTCCGAATGTGTTCTGCTCAGGTTATAGCTATTAAATATAAAAACAAGTACAGTCGAGCCTGCTTATTAGAATATCAGTTAAAAGAATATCCCGCTTAATACCAGGCCGATCCAGAAATAAGGTTTCCATCAATTTTAAAAATAGACAAAATGTTTTATTCTCATAGAAATTTACATTGTTGGGAAGATGAAATTTTCCTCTTTTTTTTTCTACATAATAGCCATTTTTTTCTTCATATTTTTGTAGGTGGTGCTCCAATTTCTGTATCCCAATGTCATAGAACTTCGCCGCCAAACAATTCAGGAAATGTTTAACCTCTTCCTTTCACTTCATCGTTACTACGAAAGCGTTGGTAGCTTAAATGTCCCCTTAACTTGGAGATCAAGTGATAATCTCTAGGCGCAAGGTCCGGACTGTAAGGTGGGTGGGGTATGACAGTCCACATTAAGTTTGTCAAAAGTTCCTAGGTTTCGTGCGTTGTCGTGAAGCAGCGTTACACCAGCTGTCAGTCATCCTCGCAGGCAGCTCTGGGAAGCACGCCTTAGTCTTATTAGTAGTGCACAATTAATCTGAATTGATTGTCGGGAAATTAAAGAAACACTTGAGTGGCCAATGCTTCCGTAATGACACGTTCCGTCCGTCCTTCAACATCAAAGTTCAAAATTAACTACCATAAATGTAATTCAAATAGATTTTGGCCAAAATGCAAAGGTCTAAAAGTTCCATTTTTGACTACGAAAACGACTTTTGATGAGATCAAAGGTCCAGATAGGAGAAAACTTTCATAAGCAGATTTTAGGGCTATAAGTTTAAAAAAAGTTTAAGGAGTTCGATCGCAGCCATCCGTCGAATCTGTACGGATTGACCCACCAACTGAGGCAATGGGTATAACCTTTAGGCTGATATTCGTTGAAATAATAAATAATTTTAAAAAACGGATTTATTTTTTCTTGTAAAAAAGACCAAAATATCGATTTTACTTTTTTCTTTTTTGGCCGAAAAATGTAAAAAAAAAATCTTTAAAACGCTGCATTTCTTATAAGTTTGATAAAGTATTGATGAAGTTGTGGTGTTGTCAAAAAAAAAAAAAAACCTTTTAGAAATCTTATGTATGATTTTCAACACTAAATTAGTATCAGAAGAAGAAGGGAGATATATATTTTTTAACACTTTTCTAGCAGTAGGATTGAAATTAATTCGGTTAGTAAAATACATTTTCAAAAAAAATTGTACAGAGATTTTTTAAGCCAAGGGATCAATTTTTAAACGATACGTAATCGAAGTATCGTTAATTTAACAGCTTGCTTAAAACACATAAGTTAATATTCTTTAAAAAAGTACACAAACATATTTTTCAACTAATCTGATTTTTTTTTCGTTTCTTTTGATCAAAATTGAACCTAGCTAATGCAATTAAAAATGAATTTTCAATATTATTTTTTAAAAGTAAACTTATAAAAACTTCTTAATCCCTAAAAATTTAATGCGTTTTCTTCTTCATTAAAATGTGGATTACTTAAAAATAAATGTGTCTGAAATGTCTCATTAAGATTTTTTTTTCTTCGTAGTTTAATGTATAGTTTAAGCAATTTATTTAAAAAGTGCGTATTTAAAACTAATCACTATGTAGCATTTTATTCCTAAGTTGCTCTAAAAACCAACTCAAATATTTAGTTTTAATTAACAAAGAAGGTATAAAACCTGATGAAACTTTAAAAGTGCAGCCTGAAATTTTTCATACATATTATAGACATAACATAATCATTATTTTATGGCATAAAATAATGACTTTATGTTCTGACAAAACCGTTTGATTCAAACATGCAAATTAATACTTAGTAGCAAATTGAAAATTATTACGAATTGCAGAAAGTTTTAAATTAAAACTTTCTGTCATCATCATTTCTTTATAAAGTCATCTGATATTCAAAACCTTAATGCCATCAGGACTTGGTTTGCAATAATGTTCTGTATTATTAATGCACAATTGTAGTAGTAGAAAATCTGAAGCTAATTTTAAGAACTACGATTTAGTTCGTGGACAGGTTTGTACTTTTACAAACTACACCGCAGTTTTTTAACAATACATATTTTTAAAAATATATGCATATTTTTTTTTTAGATTTGACCCAAAAATTAAATATTTGGTTACATTTGGAGTTATTTGTTTTAAATAATTTAATTTTACTTCCTTGGCATATTATATCTTTTAATGACGTCCTAGCAGTATGACTTTGCTGCGTTCAAATTTTTTATGATAAAAGCAACACTTTGCACAATTGTAAACTTTCAATTTACAGGGCACATTCGAAACACATTTGGACCACTTTAATTCCGAAAAGAAATTTCCAGCTGCCTGAATGCACACTAAAATGTGTTCTGAATGTGCATCGTTAAAAAGAAAGTGGTTTTTAATGTGATCTGAATGTGCTTCGTTAAGAAGAAAGTGCTTTGAAACGTGCTCCGAATGTGCATAGTTAAAAAGAAAGTGCTTTGGGATGTGTTTTGAATGTACTTTGTTAAATTGAAAGTGCTTTGAAATGTGTTCTGAATGCGCTTCGTTAAAAAGCAAGTGCTTAAAAACGTGTTCTGCATGTGCTTCGTTAAAAAGAAAGTGATTTGAAACGTGTTCTGATGTGCCTTGTCAAAAAGAAAGTGCTTTGAAAGGTGTTCTGATTGTGCTCCGCTTAAAAGCATGTGCTAAGAAACGTGTCCTGAATGTGCTTCGTTAAAAAGAAATTCATTTGAAATGTGTTCTGAATGTCTTTGTTAAATAGAAAGTGCTTTGAAGTGTTCTGAATGTGCTTCGTTAAAAAGAAAGTGCTTTGAAATGTGTTCTGAATGCGCTTCGTTAAATTGAAAGTGTACTAAAAAGGCATCCCAATGTGTTCCTGTCTGGATATTTGTTACATTTAAGTTTGATAACGCATTTGAGAACAGGTTGGAGGCACCGTTGAAAATAGAATCGGAACACATTTGAGTATACTTGTGATATTGCTTAATTTCATAAATGCGACTTTAACTACCTATCTGTAGAATTTCTCAACATAAGAGTTCTAAAATTGTTGTTGCAATGAACAATAGTCGGCTGGCGTTGGAAATGCCGACAGAACGGATGACTTACCCTTATCGCAGCCCTACCCTGGCTGTGTATTGCCCGACAAAGGTTCGCAGCTGCCTATCAAGGTTGTTGTAAAATTAAAAGCAAAAACTACAGGTATGAAGAAAGAAATAATCATTTCATAAGTGCAGAGAAAAGTTGATTTACCAAATGTTCTAAAAGTAGGGACATGTGCCAGTGTTTAAATATTGTTCCTAAAGTGTTTAAAAAGTGTGGTGAACCAAATAAGTGTTAAAATGAGAAATAACAATGTCAAAGAGCACAAGTTGCAGATTACTGCAGACACGTATTTCGGCGTTACAAGGAACGCCTTTTTCAATAAAAAAGAAATAAGCAATGGATGAAAAGACATCCGTCCAAAGCTTATCATTATTCTACAGGGTGCTTCGTTTTAAATTGCAAGACCTTTATTTCCGCAACCGTTAGACCTAGATGTATACTTCCAATGGCAAAAAAGTTCAAAATCAGATGCTGAGTTAAAACATTGAAAGTTTGAAGTAGAAATAAAAATAACTCAAAAAATACAAATTTTAAATTTTTATACGGGCCCCAGGTCCCCTAACTTTTGCCTAGGGAAATAATCTTCATTGAAAAATAAATCCAACACAAAGTGTTTGACATTGGTACGACCGATATTGACCGAGATATAAAACGCAGCGTTTAGTGACTTACACTACTTTTCACTCGCGGTCAATAACACATTTTCAGGGAAAATATAACGATTTAGAAGGGTCTAACATTATATCTGTGCAAAGAGTGTGATTTTTCAAATTTTTCGATTCTTTGTGTTTTTGCGTAACATGGCGTATTCTGAAAGGGCGATAAGTTCCAATTTCATCTTCTGTATAGTCCCTAAAAACTTTAAACTCGGATATCCCCTTCAGTTTTGATCGCACAAATGTCAAAATGTCAAGTTTCTTGTGTCAGTAATAATTTTCAACGGATATTAGTTCTCTAGCTATTAGTTAGAGGACCTAGGACCCGTATAAAAAGTTAAATTTTGTATTTTTTGACTCATTTTTATTTTCACTTCAAACTTTCAATATCTTAACTCAGCACCTGATTTTGAACATTTTTGCAAATGGAAGTATATATTGAGGATTAATGGTTGCGGAAATAAAGGTTTTACACTTTAAAACGGAATACCCTGTATATTTTGTACACAAAAGTGTTCATTTAGATGAAATAAGTGTTTTGAAAAGTGTTCTCAGAAGTTTTTCAAAAGCTTTAGTCCAAAATATGTCCAAAAAAGAGGATTAGTGTCCTTGTTCGAAAAGTGTTAAAAAAGTGTCTAAAGCTGTGCAGTGTACACTCTAATTTAAAAAAAAGTATTTATTCTCTAATATTGCATATTTATTTTTTGTATTATTCTCCGGAAAACAATAAAGTTTACAGGATCAGCTTGTTTAGAATGAAATATGGCTTCAGTCGGATAAAACTGCTGCACCGTACTTGACCGATGCTAGAAGGCCCACTTTTTATTTTATGATATTTAAAAAAGTAAGGATTTGAGGGGGAAAACCTATATACGCTAACCATCTGCGTACCTTCAGAACTAATACTTCTTTTAAAAAATAGCAAATAATTATTATAAGTATTAATTAACAGTCAAACATACAAAAAAAAAACATGCATATGTCATGTCTGCAGATCTTTTTCATGATGCTTCATTGTAGATATTTTATTCTAAAATAGAAGATAATGAAAAACTTGATTTTTTTAAACATTTCTACTTAAAAATAATGTATACTAACTAAAAACCAATTAACAAACTATGAAACTACAGGTGTTATAGGCAGTTAGATGCTGGATTATTTTACTCTTTTTTAATAGAAAACTCAACTTCTTACTTTTCACAACTTTGTTTCTTTTCATTTTCAGCCTGTGTAATTCCCAACTTTTTAGCTCTAATGTGCCTTTTATTGATTTTATCTTTTATTTTCGCAGAATCTGGAGAATTTTTAAAAGTATTCTTTTTAAACAAGTTGTATCAAAAACTGTATATTAAAAAATTACATATGAAAGAAGTTTTTTCTTCCTCTCAAAAGAAGAATGAAGAAATGTTTTCCTCTCCGTAAAACTTCATGAAGTATGATTTTATTATTTTTTTCTCTTTTTCCGGTTTTGAATGATAAAAAATACTTTTGTATATGCCTGCGGATATTTAGTGAAACCTTAGTTTAGCTTTAAAAATGCATCATGCTCGAAACTCTCATGCGTCTCATATTTAATTTGTAAATTACTTACCCTAAATATCCATAGTAATTTTACTTCCTAAAATGATTTCTCAAATTATATTAAAAGTTAAGGAGTTAAAAATCATTCTTCTGAAAAATTATTTACTTATACCCGCCGAAATATATATTAAAATGACGACAACCACAAAAATTTGAGGCATGTCAAAGTTGCAATGTACAACAAAAGTATAGATGTGAAGTTAATTTAACCCTTTCATACCTTTTACGAAATGTACTTACTTTTTACGGAAGCTCAATAAAAGCTAAAATCGTTAATATTGTTCTTTTAAACTACAGTTGGAAATGTGATGCAATTTTAGATACTTGAAATGTTATTAATGACAAAAGTTTCAAGAATCATTTCTGTAAAATTTGTTACAATGTCAAAATAGAGAAATATTTTCCTTTAGGAAAATGAAATGGTAACTTTTTGGGTCTTGTAGGTACATGGTGAGTTTGAAATTCATTGAAAGGTGAAAAAAAGATCCTTGGTATTATGTCTATTTGTCACAATCAAGGAAAAATGAACAATGCAAATAATTTGCAAAGACCAAGTCAAAAGCATTATACTACATCTGCATAAAGATGTATCCACCAATGTTGCAAAAATAGCTGCCTATTTAAGGTCAGTTTCTTTTTCTCTTGTCAAGAATGTCGCGAAAATTATTAAAATTATTCTTACTCATTGCAAATATTTTTCATTGAAAATTCAGGAAAATATTCACTGTGACACTATGCAACAATTATTTACAGAAAATCGATGCAAAGCAAAAAAATGCATATACAAATACAAAACGGACGATAAGTCGGTTTGACAGGACCGAGTTAATTTATTAGTCCTCAGTCAAGATTAATGCTATGGAAGGTAAAGCGCTGTGACTGCATTTTTGTTCCCCCCCTTTTTTTTTTTGCATTTTTTATCATCTTTTGTGCTTTAAGTGTTTTGTACAAACTGGCTTATTTGGTTTCCACTGAAAATAAAGCACGAACTAAAGCACGAATTCCTACATTTCCCTTATGTAAGAATGGAATCCAAAACGTGTTTCATCAAATATTTCAAAAAAGTCGTTTCTGCAGTAACTGCGATTCACCTACACATGGAAGAATGGTCATCTTAAAGTTATATAGCCCCTTGCTCCTTGAAAGAGGCTTACAGCCTCTTTCGGTAAACTGTCTCACGTTTTTACAACCATACTGCAGTAGTTATTTTTCTATAATTTAAGCCTAAAAGCTATTAATTCCGTGCAAAGTTTCGTAATTTTCACAGGTTTTCATCCATTTTCGGGGAAAAATTTAGTAATTTTGTCAAACAAATTCCTAAATTGTTTCAAATTACATGAATTCGTACTTTTCACTGTTGTGAAAAATATTTTTAGCTTCTAGTTTAAAAATTAACTGAGCGCACTGATTAAGTGTATCTGCTTCAAGTCGATTACCTCCTTTCCAGATTGACTACGCTCCCAATGAAAGCAAAGGATTCTAGGAAGTCTAAGGATTCCGTAGCTGTACAGGAACTGACAGTAAGTTAGCTTCTTGCTTCTTTCTTGCAGTTCTATCTTTGCTTTGGTAATTTGGAAAGGTACAGTCATAGAAAAAAAAAACGAAACACTCGATCGTATTCAAAGACTATTGACACTAGAGACACGTGTGAGGTGTCATTGTTTCAGGAATAAAAAGTTCTACATAATTATGTTAAAAAATCATTGTTAAGGGGTCGTCTTCATATTAAAACGAGCATCAACTTCAATTTTTTCAATGAGAACCCCCTTTTTTTATCACATATTTGTGATCAGCATTCATTTTTAACTCTGTATACAAAATTTTGTTTAATTTGAACTAGCCGTTACTTCAGAATTGAGTTCTGAAAAATTCCTCTCGTAATGTTAAAACGTATTTTGATATTTTTACTCATAACACAAAAACTAGATTAGGCACGGCAAAGATTGTTGTTTTATATCAAAATATGAATCTACCCAATAATAAAAACGCCCTTTACAACACCTAAAATGTAATTTTAGTTTTTTTTATGAATTATTTAAATATTTTTTTTAAAAAATATGATCTGAAACCATATTAAATTTTACCAGAAAAACAATCTAGAAGAGCTTTTATGCGGGAATCCAAAATTTGAGCTCAAAATATTCAGTAGTTTTTGCACTATGCTTAAAACTTCATTTTTTCTCACTTTAGGGGACCGTATACTTTTTTAAAACAGAAATTATGAAAGTTGGTTTCTTCGTAAAAAAAGAAAAAAAAATGTTCTACAAAATAAGCAAACCAATTATAACGTGGTTTTTCTACATTACAGTAAAATAAGCAAACCAATTATAACGTGGTTTTTCTACATTACAGTTACGTCTATGAATTTTTTAAATGCATAAATTTATTCGCTGTCTCTGCAGAAAAACAACACAATATTGCAACTGTCAGTTTTTTGTGGATATCATTCAAACGTCAATGTGTAAATAATGCGAAACACTACTTCATTGTTTAATAAAAGAATAGTTTATAGAACTATTTTAATTAAAAGCTACACGTAAAATACTTCTGGTTTTTTTTTTTTTTGCAATAGACAGTGTAGAATTAACGGCTCTTCCCGGTAATAATTTGCTAAAAGGAAGAATTATTGCCTTGTCTAAATCCTGAAAAAGCACTCGAAAAATAGCCGACGGTGTGAAGTTTCGCCTTTAACAGTATCCAGATGGGTCAATAGGTAATATTTGCTCTTAGATAAGTTTACTGGTTTTTAGGAATTATTATAACTTTTTTTTGTAAAGTGTTTGAATAATTTTCAATGTGGTAGGAGAGGAAATTTTAGCAGCAGTAGAGGGCCGCGTGCTTTGAGCCTCATTCTGCAAGAAAGTAGTAGTTGTAGCTAATTGTTAACTTTTTTTTTTTTTTTTTTTTTGACTTCGTCAAAAATTTAACAAAACATTAATTTGCGTGTTAGATTAAGTTGAGTTTTTGTCTATTCTTAATTATAATTTAAATACCTTTTTTTTCTCTTTATTTTCTCGGTCATTGTCCGTGCATTTCACATTAAAACTATTCTAGCAAGACAAAGATAAAATTTCAATTTTTTTTTTTTTTTTTTTTTTTTTTTTTTTTTTTTTTTTTAACGTGGAAAAATATCGACAAAAAAAAAATAGGGTTGTAAAAAATTATTGTTTTCAACTACTAGATGCCTATCTTATTAAATGCATGTTTTTCAGAATCCAATATCTGAATATTCGTCCCCACCTTTAGGACACTGACACTCTATTTTGACTTTCTGGTCCTATTCTTTAAGCAAACAACGGGCCACATGGACCAACTGCGAGGGCTGAATGCGCCCCGCGTCTCCACTGCGGTTTGGTTGTCTCATTCGATGACTACAGTGCGTCCTAATAATGAGCACAACAGCCCTGCACCGAACATCTAGTTTAACCGAACAATGAAGCAGGTGTCATGTCATTGAAGCCAAGAGTGCCTAAAAACTGGTGGATGAAGAAAATTTATCTCACCAGTAAGATGTCGTAAACATACAGCAGATAAATTTACTTTATCTACCAGTTTATTCGCACTCTCAGCTTCAATGAGGTGACTTCTGCATCCCTCACGCTTAGTTTCGGTTCCAGTCTGCGAAATCCGTAGCAAGGACGAAAGTGTAGTCTCTGGATAGATTAAACTTATCTGTTCAGTTATGCTTTGTGTAATATTGCTCTAGGTGCGACTGCCTGTAGTCTCGCACTATAGGAAATGTTCATTTGCAAGTATATAGTCCGCGAAACAAAATTAAATAATACTAAGCTTTGTTTGCATCTGCTAAGTTACAAAATCAGAGAAATGACAAGAAGTCTGATTTCGATTCACCTTGGTTTAAGCTAAAATAAGTTTTGTCTTTTTAAATTACGAGTTGGACCACCTCGAATCTCGTTGCTAGAAATAGCATTGGGAAATTACTTTCCTAAATTGCTTTTAAGAGCCATTACATGTTTAGCTAAAACTGCCAATTGTGTTATGATTTTTTAATATTACCACGCATTATGATCTTCCGCATCAAATTTGGATTTGAAACAAATTCTCTTTTTTTTTATTACAAAAAAGCTGCTAGAACAATTACCGTGTTTGTCCACTGTGTTAATTCATATAACCAAATTTTTACCAAATAAAGTTCGAGTATGAACAGTTTGCTCAATAACGGGTATTTATATTCTCCTGTTTCTGTTTTATTTTTCAGATTGATACTTCGTTCATTTTATGTATATGGAGCAAATTTTCACGGAATAAATAAACCTTGCTTCGCTCGTGTCTCCAATCTATTTAATGCTGCGTCTTCCCACGTTGTGCGGTATATTTCTTATATTTTTGTGTGCGATGGCCTAAATTTCTGCCGATGTTCTGCGAAATTAAAAACGCGCAATTCCATTTTACATCAAAAGACTTCCTATTCATTCCAAAATAAACCTGTAACATAGGTGCAATACATTTATCAAACATATTCACATCATGATTCTTGGTATAAGATTGGATATTTACATTTTTGTGAGGCTAATTTGTTGAATGATTATATAAGCAATACAATAGGTTCATATTAGAAAAGGCAAAAAGTTCCATTAATTTTAATTTGTCCTTATTCGATTTACTAAACAACGATCTATACGATGAACCAGTCAAACCCAGTCCGTCATTCTTAGGTTAATTCTGATAGACAAAAATCTGTAAATATTTTAACTTTTTTTTCAAAAAAAAAAGTTTTTGACCGTAAATCGTTTTTTGGCGCAACATTATCGGCCCAAAAAGTATCGAATTACGGAAAAAAGAGAGAATTTCAAAAAATCATGAACTGAGCTGGATAATCTCGATCTTTTCTTTGTTTACATTCCGTTACTTGATAAGCCGTGACCTTGAAAGAAGCGTTTTCAATGTGGTGACGGTCCCTAAAACGTTTTTCGTTAATAACTCCTGTTCTACTGCTCGGAATGCAGTGAAATTTCGTACCCTGGCTGTATTTTGCGGTCTAAACATAATTATGTAGCAAAAAATAGGGGTTCCTATTTGAAAATCAAGAGTTGGTGCTCGTTTTGCTTTGTATATGGTCCCTTATCAAAATTTTACCTATGTAGTTTTAAAGAAGACTTTAAGCCAAGTCGGATGACACCTTTCTTTCCTTTCTAGCATGAATAATGGCCGAATAATTAAAAGTGTTTCGTTTTTTTTTCTATGACTGTACCAAGCTAATATATTAAACCGAGGTCACTATATAAGGGGAGCTGTCTCGTCCAGCATTTTGGTCGGTTGACAAAATTAGTATAGTTTTAGTTGTGTTGCTTGATTGAATTTTACTTATTTTATTCTGTAAGTGAAGAATATTTAATAATTCCATAATTAAAAACAAATAAGGTGTGAAAATGAGGTTTATTGCAGTAAACATTTCCCGATACATTTTTGTTAATTTGCGAACTAAGTTATCCTTCTAGATTTACCTCTAATGACATTTTACAGAACTTATCATCAATTGCTTTATGATATAGCAACCACTGAATATTATAACCGTATTTATATGTAATAGAAACAAGGTTGGAATTCAAAGCTGTCTTGGTACAAATATGTCGGATAAGTCGGCGTGTCGTTTTCAAGGGGTTCTAATTAAACCTTACAGCGTTTTCGGTGAAGGTTCTGAAACCTAATACTTAAGTTTTCTCTGAAGATTCCAGAGATACGTCTGGCTTTAAACCGTGCTAAGGCGAGAGAGAATATAATATAAGGGGTGCGGATTTATTCGATATTCTGGTTCCAAAATTGCTGGGGCACAAAAATAGTTTTTGTAAAAGAGCCTCGTTGCAGGAAACTGGTGCCCAAACTTTAGCTGAGTTGTCTGATTGATGTTTTATTATTTTATTCAGTAAATGAAAGAAATTTCAATAATACAAGTTAAATACAAATTAGGTGTGGAAATGACATTTATTACAATAAACATTCCCCGAAACATTTTTGCTGAATTTGTGAATTAAGTTATCTTTCTAGATCTACCTTAAGTGACATTTTACTCAACTTAACATCAATAGTTTTACGACATAGCAACCAGCAAATGCTATAACGTATTTATAAATATTAGAAACAGGGTTGGATCCAAATCTGTCTTAGAATCAAAATGTTGGATAAGGCGGCCTGTACTTTTCAAAGGGTTCTACCCTGTGAAATTTTTGTTCTTCGGAAAGATTCCAGGATAACCTCCGCGAGGTTACTGAATTTTAGCGGAAAACATTCCTGTTTCATTTCTTTCCAGGATATGTTACATGCTGAAATTGGGCAAATTTACTGCGCATTCTTTACCAAGATCCTTTCTAAAATGCTTTTAGTGAGATGTATGCTAGCCTCTCAATTTAGCAGTCAGATTGAAATTAACGGAATTTTTTGGATTGAAAAATATATTTCTACTTTAATACTATTAAATAATAGCGCTAAACATGTTTCTTAATGTTGTTTACCAAGTGAGAATTTTCTTTTTAATCAGACTCCTATTCTTCAATATGTTTTTTTTAATCTCTCGAACGCTTTGATCTTTCATCCCATGTAAACGAAAAACGCTTTGACGCTCAACTCTTACCTAATGTGTTTCTTATTGATTCCGAATTTTTCGAATATCTTTAGCAATGTTTTTCCCAAATTATTTTCGATTCGGGATTCAAGTCCTGACAGTGTATCAAAATGTACTTTTGTAAGACGGGCGTTATTTATATTAAAAGTTTAAAATTAAAATTGAGGTTTCTCGGTCATTCAATGTCACTTTTATATGAAATACTTGTCACATAAAACTATTGTATATGAAATAATCAGAATAAAAAAAATCTCATAACTATATCCTATTATATCTATTACTTTAAATCATATAAAAACGAGTTGTGAAACTGAGCACGTCGCAGTAATTCTAAATAAGTACTCAGTCGAAATGCTGATTCATTTTGAGGCAATGATGTGAGTACTTAAGAAATTTTCAATGCAGTTTGTAAATTACTGGTAATGTAAAAAATCTCAAGTATGTGGAGATTTAAATAAGCTTATGTTTAAAAATTATCATCAGTTTCATCAAAAGTAATACAACTCTAATGTGCTTTTTGATGAAACTTTGCATGTTCCTGTAAATGTATACTAAAGCATTTAACTCGTGTTATTTTACGGTTGCACTAACGCTTACAAAGCTAATAAAATGCATGTATTTTCTGCGCGAAAATATCTTCTTACATTACCGTCATTAAAATCTACCGGGATGAGAGAATGCTTTGAATAAAAATAGTCTCATAAATGGTTTGAAATTTGGTTCGAATAATTGTGAGACATGTACAATTAAAACTGACCTGCCAACAGAAAAAAAATATATAAGATTCAAAAACATATCATTTAGGTGACAGCAACAAAATGTTTGACGTAGATTTTCAGCGTACGTCATTGACTTCGCGTAATGTAATAAACGTGCCCTCGTGTTGACTCATTGGGAGATTTTATTTTGTATTTAAAAACTTACTTTCATCAGTGGATTGTGATTTGCTGGTTGCGCTATGCCGTCAATTAGAACTGATATACAAAGTTTAATGCTTCTATATAAGGGGAGTTGACTTATCCGACATTTTGGTTCCAAAACTATCTGGCGAAAAAAATACTATTTGTACAAAAGCCTCATTGTAGACAACTGGTGCCCAAGCTTCAGCTGTGTTGCCTGATTGAAGTTTGATTATTTTATTCTGTAGAAGAAGACGGTTTAAGTAATACAAATTAAAAACAAATAAGGTGTGAAAATGAGGTTTATTACACTAAACATTTTCTGATAAATTTTTGTTGACTTTTTGAACTAAGGTATCTTTCTAGATTCACCTTAAATGACATTTTACTCAACTTAACAACCATTGTTTTACGACATAGCAACAACCAAATATTATAACATATTTACAAATACTAGAAACAAGGTTGGATCCAATTTTGTCTTGGAATTAAAATGTGGGATAGGTCAGCCTGTTTTTTTTTTTTTTTTTTTTTTTTCAAGGGGCTCTAACAGGGTGACTCTAAACTTTTGGACAAATTTTTAGGGTGCTAGACAGGACAATAAGAAGCAAGAATCACGCATGAAAATGTGGTCGTAAACTCAATGTTGACGTGCTACATGCACACAAAGTCAGAAACTAATAGATGCAAAACAGGTCACAAACTTATTACGCAAAGACAATTTTACACGACATTTCGCCTAAGTTTTTAAGGAAGGTTTAGAGCTGTTGTTAAAAATTACGGCTTGAAATAGCTCTAATGTACGCGTCGCAACAAAAGCTCAGCGATCAAGTAAAAGTTGTTAAAATGAATCGTTGTTTTGACAGTGAGTGTTTCGTCAATACAACGCATGTATCACAACTGCAAGCCGCAACATTCAACAACCACTTTAAACTTTTCTTAAAAACTAAAATATAGTGCAAAATCGTCTTTGAGTAAAAAAATTGCAACCTGTTTGGCACCCATCAGTTTCTGGCTTTGCGTGCAAGTAGCGCGTCAGCATTGCTTTTTAGACCATTTGTTCCCCTATTATTCTTGCTTCTTCTAATTCCCTCTACAAACCCCCTAAAGTTTTCCCCAAGAGTTTCAAGTCGCCCCGTATAGTCACAACAAGTTTGATAACCACAAGTACGAACAATCTCTTTCAACCGTTAAATTTTACTACTCTCCCAATGAATGGTAATCTTTACTAATACACTGCTCGACATTGAAAATGCAACACCAAAGAAGTAGTCAGAAAGTGATGAAATTTGGAAAAAAGACAGAGACAGCCCTTGAAGGTAAGAGATTGCCACCGGCCGCAGCACATTATCCAAGTATCGTTGGGCCGTCAAAGTGCCCTGAATATGAACTAGAGGTGATATGGAATTGTACGCAATTGCGCCCCAAACCATTATCCCGCGTTGTCGTGCGGGTGGCAGTGTTGGGCATCAACTAAAAAAATCAACTAAATTTGTAATTGATTGATTAGTTGACTAAAGTAATCTGACTCCCATTTAGTTCAGACTAATATTTTAAAAATTTAATTCAATTGCAGACGAAGATTAACGTTAGTTTAAACTAACTCGTTAGTTGACTAAAAAAACTAATTTAGTTCAGATTGATTCAGTTCAGATTAAATTAATCAGATTGAATTTAGTCAGACTAAAAGTAATCAGATTAAAAGTAATCAAATTGATTTGATTACTTTTTTAATTCAGATTAAATTCGTAAAATATAAATATCACATGAACAGAGGCACATTTGTATTTCTACGTGTATATATATATTTATGCAAGCATACACGAGTTAATGCGTGTACATACGACTACGTGCGGGTATATACGTATATAAACGTGTTATCCCGCGTATGTTCGTGTACGGAGGTATATTTGAAATTTTAAGTAAATATACATATTTATGTGTGCATACACCAGTAAATACGTGTATATACGAGTATGTACCTGTATTTAAGAGTATGTACGTGTACACATAAGAATATGCGTTTAGATACGTGTTACCCCGAGTATACTCGTGTAAAATGGTACATTTGTATTTCTACGTCATATTCCAGCGTGCGTATACGAGAAAGTACGTGTATATACAAGTATGTTCGTGCACACACGAGAATATGCTTATAGATATGTGTTACCCCGAATTTACTCGTGTAAAGAGGTACATTTCTATTTAAACGTGTATATACATATTTATGCAGGCATATACGAGAAAATACGTGTATATACGAGTAAGTACGTGCACACACGACAATAGGCTTATAGATACGTGTTTAACACGAGTATACTCGTGTAAGATGGCACATTTGTATTTCTACGTGTATGTGCATATTTATGCGTTTATAAGCGAGTAAATACGTGTATATACGAGTATGTACGTGTACACACGATTATGCGTATAGATACGTGTTACCCCGAGTATACTCGTGTACAGAGGTAAATTTGCTTTTAATTGTGTATATACATATTTATGCGTGCACACAAGCGAAGATACGTGTATATACGTGTACACATGAGAATATGCGTATAGCTATGTGTTACCCCGAGTATACTCGTGTAAAGAGGTACATTTGTATTTCTACGTTTATATACATATTTAAGCGTGCATATACGAGAAAGTACGTGTATATACAAGTATGTTCGAGTACACACGAGAATATGCATATAGATACGTGTTATCCCGAGTATACTCGTGTACAGAGGTAAATTTCTATTTAAACGTGTATATACATATTTATGCAGGCATATACGAGAAAATACGTGTATACAGCGAGTAAGTACGTGCACACATGATAATAGGCTTATAGATACGTGTTTTAACCCGAGTATACGTCGTGTAACATGGTACATTTGTATTTCTACGTGTATGTGCATATTTATGCGTTTAAAAACGAGTAAATACGTGTATATACGAGTATGTACGTGTACACACGATTATGCGTATAGATACGTGTTACCCCGAGTATACTCGTGTACAGAGGTAAATTTGCTTTTAATTGTGTATATACATATTTATGCGTGCACACAAGCGAAGATACGTGTATATACGTGTACACATGAGAATATGCGTATAGACTATGTGTTACCCCGAGTATACTCGTGTAAAGAGGTACATTTGTATTTCTACGTTTATATACATATTTTAAGCGTGCATATACGAGAAAGTACGTGTATATAAAAGTATGTTCGAGTACACACAAGAATATGCATATAGATACGTGTTAACCCGAGTATACTCGTGTACAGAGGTAAATGTCTATTTAAAACGTGTATATACATATTTATGCAGGCATATACGAGAAAATACGTGTATATACGAGTAAGTATGTGCACACATGATAATAGGCTTATAGATACGTGTTTAACCCGAGGTATACTCGTGTAACATGGCACATTTGTATTTCTAAGTGTATGTGCATATTTATGCGTTTATAAACGAGTAAATACGTGTATATACGAGTATGTACGTGTACACACGATTATGCGTAGAGATACGTGTTACCCCGGAGTATACTCGTGTACAGAGGTAAATTTGCTTTTAATTGTGTATATACATATTTATGCGTGCACACAAGCGAAGATACGTGTATATACGTGTACACATGAGAATATGCGTATAGATATGTGTTACCCCGAGTATACTCGTGTAAAGAGGTACATTTGTATTTCTACGTTTATATACATATTTAAGCGTGCATATACGAGAAAGTACGTGTATATATAAGTATGTTCGAGTACACACGAGAATATGCATATAGATACGTGTTAACCCGAGTATACTCGTGTACAGAGGTAAATTTCTATTTAAACGTGTATATACATATTTATGCAGGCGTATACGAGAAAATACGTGTATATACGAGTAAGTACGTGCACACATGATAATAGGCTTATAGATACGTGTTTAACCCGAGTATACTGGTGTAACATGGCACATTTGTATTTCTAAGTGTATGTGCATATTTATGCGTTTATAAACGTGTAAATACGTGTATATACGAGTATGTACGTGTACACACGATTATGCGTATAGATACGTGTTACCCCGAGTATACTCGTGTACAGAGGTAAATTTGCTTTTAATTGTGTATATACATATTTATGCGTGCACACAAGCGAAGATACGTGTATATACGTGTACACATGAGAATATGCGTATAGATATGTGTTACCCCGAGTATACTCGTGTAAAGAGGTACATTTGTATTTCTACGTTTATATACATATTTAAGCGTGCATATACGAGAAAGTACGTGTATATACAAGTATGTTCGAGTACACACGAGAATATGCATATAGATACGTGTTAACCCGAGTATACTCGTGTACAGAGGTAAATTTGCTTTTAATTGTGTATATACATATTTACGCGTGCACACAAGCGAAGATAAGTGTATATACGTGTACACATGAGAATATGCGTATAGCTATGTGTTACCCCGAGTATACTCGTGTAAAGAGGTACATTTGTATTTCTACGTTTATATACATATTTAAGCGTGCATATACGAGAAAGTACGTGTATATACAAGTATGTTCGAGTACACACGAGAATATGCATATAGATACGTGTTAACCCGAGTATACTCGTGTACAGAGGTAAATTTCTATTTAAACGTGTATATACATATTTATGCAGGCATATACGAGAAAATACAAGTATATACGAGTAAGTACGTGCACACATGATAATAGGCTTATAGATACGTGTTTAACCCGAGTATACTCGTGTAACATGGCACATTTGTATTTCTAAGTGTATGTGCATATTTATGCGTTTATAAACGAGTAAATACGTGTATATACGAGTATGTACGTGTACACACGATTATGCGTAGAGATACGTGTTACCCCGAGTATACTCGTGTACAGAGGTAAATTTGCTTTTAATTGTGTATATACATATTTATGCGTGCACACAAGCGAAGATAAGTGTATATACGTGTACACATGAGAATATGCGTATAGCTATGTGCTACCCCGAGTATACTCGTGTAAAGAGGTACATTTGTATTTCTACGTTTATATACATATTTAAGCGTGCATATACGAGAAAGTACGTGTATATACAAGTATGTTCGAGTACACACGAGAATATGCATATAGATACGTGTTAACCCGAGTATACTCGTGCACAGAGGTGAATTCGTATTTAATCTAGTACATGCACTTTTATGCGTGCATATACGAGAAAAGACAAGTATGTACGAGTAAGTTCATGTACGCACGAGAATATGCGTATAGATACGTGTTTAACCCGAGTATACTCGTGTACAGAGGTAAATTTGTACTTGTACGTTAAAATACATATTTATGCGTGCATACACGAGTTATACGTGTGTATACGAGTAAGTACGTGTATATACGAGTATTTTTGTGCATATACGTGTATATACGTGTTGACTCGACGATATTCGTGTATACAGGAATTTTGTATTTCTACGTGTATATACCTACAAGTACGTGTGAACACAAGTAAATATGTGTATATACGATACATATTTGTAAACACGAGTTTATACGTATAAATACGTGTTATCCCGAGTATATTCGTGCACGGAGATATGTTTCATTTCTAAGTGTATGTACAAATTTATTTGTGCATACACGAGTAAATACATGTATACACGAGTATATACGTGTAAACAAAGGAATATACGTATGGATGCGTGTTAATCCGAGTATACTCGTGAACAGAGGTAAATTTGTATTTAAACGTATATATACATATTTATGCATGCAAATACGAGAAAATACGTGTATATTCGAGTAAGTTCGTGTACAAGCAAGAATAGATGTCTAGGTTTTTTTTTTAGCCCGAGTATACTCGTGTACAATGGTACATTTGTATTTCTATGTGTATATGCATATTTGTGCGTTTATACATAAATAAATGCGTGTATAAACGAGTATGTACGTGAACACACGAGAGAATATGTGTATAGATACTTGTTACCCCGAATATACTCGTGTACAGAGAAATTTGCTTTGTATATACATATTTATGCGTGCATATAAGAGAATACGAGTATGTAAGTATTCACACGAGTATATGCGTATAGATAAATGTTACACCGAGTATACTCGTGTGTAGAGGTACATTTGTATTTAAGATTGCATATACATTTTTATGCGTGCATACATGAGAAAATACAAGTATATACGAGTATGTACGTGCACACACAAGAATATGCGTATTAGATACGTGTTTAACCCGAGTATACTCGAGTAGAGAGGTACATTTGTATTTTTGGTTAAAAATACATATTTATGCGTGCATACACGAGTTAGTACGTGTATATACGAGTAAGTACGTGTTATATACGAGTAAGTACGTGTATATACGAGTGTGTACGTGTATATACGGAGCTGTACGTGTTAACCTGAGTATATTCGTTGTCTACAGGAATTTTGTATCTCTACGTGCAAACAGAAGTAAAATACGTGTATATACGAGTTCGTAAGTTGTAAACACGAAATTTTACGTATAAATACGTATTTCCCGAGTCTATTAATGCACGGATTTATATTCAAACTTCTAAGTGTACACAAATGTTTATCAGTACAGCGCTTACAGACTTTCAGGGCAGATAGGGTAACACCTAGACGAGGGGAAACACATAGCAATGCATGGTCGGAAACACTTTCCTGGCGCGGGTAGTGACAACACCAATCACCAAAAAGACAAAACACGAATAAGAGAAGAGAACATGTTCAGAATCTTTAGTACAGCAAAAAACTAAGGAAAAAGAAAATTAAGGGGCCAACGATCATCATCAAAGAAGGTGTTCGAAATTACGACCCCGCCCGTAATATCGAAATTTAGCAAAAATACCGGGCGGGTCCCGGACTTCCTAGTGGAACAAAAACCACGTGGTGCGCATGCACCGTCATCTGATGCTTCGGTTTACGTAGCAACATCTGTTGTATGCACCAGATAAATCTTACCAGTATTTTTGCTGTATTAAAAATAATAAACATGTTTTCTCCTCTTAATCGTGCCCTGTCTTACGCTTTGTGTCGTCACTATCGCGTCTAGGTGCACTGTATCTGCCCTGAAAGTATGTAAACGCTGTACTGATACATCCTGTATACTTATTTATGTGTGCAAACACGAGTAAATACTTGTATATACGAGTAATGTTCGTGTGTACATACTAGAATTTGTGTATGGATACGTGTTAACCCCGACTAAACTCGCGTACAAAGGTAAATTTGTATTTTAAACGTTTATATACATATTTATGCATGCATATACGAGGAAAATACGTTGTAACAAACGAGTAAGTGCGATTCCACACGAGAAAAGACGTATAGATACGTGTTTTAATCTGATTATACTCGTGTACAATGGTACATTTGTATTTCTACGCGTATATGCATATTTATGCATTTTTGCACGAGAAAATACGTGTATATACGAGTGTGTACTTGTACACACGAGAATATGCGTATAGATACGTGTTACCCCAAGTGTACTCGTGTACAGAGGTAAATTAGCTTTTAAATGTGTATATATATATTCATGCGTGCATATAAGAAAAAATACTTGTATTTTTCGAGTATGTACGTTGTACAGACGAGAATATGCGTGTAGATACATGTTTAACCCCGAGTATACTCGGTGTACAGACGTACATTTGTATTTGTAAGTTAAAATACATATTTATGATGCATACACGAGTTAATGCGTGTATATACGAGTAATTACGTGTATATACGAGTATGTGCGTAAACGTGTTAATCGGAGTAGTATATCGTTTACACACTAATTTTGTATTTGCCACTATATGTACATCAAAGTACGTGCAAACACAAGTAAATACGTTTATATACGAGTATATAAGTGTAACTTGTTATCCCGAGTATATTGGTGTACAGATGTATGTTTTTATGTCCAAGTGTATGTCAATTGCAGATACAAAGAGGGGTCATGAAGGTCAGGACCCGCTCCCCCCCCCCCCCCCCCACACCGTGGGGGAAAATTTTGAACGTTTGCTTGAAAAATACAAAAAAAAGTATCGAAACCATGAGAAAATGTAATAATCTTTTTGAAATTTTTTTTTTTTTGGGGGGGGGGGGCATTACAGTAGAACCTCGACAATTCGAATTAATTGGAATCCGGACCCATTCCGGAACATCGAAAAATCCGGAGAGATGAAAAAAACAAAACAAAATAAAACATACTCACTGAAAATCACCTTAAAAGGAAACACATAGAATTACAAATAAACAGTAAACATGTCCTACAAAGTCTGTAATCTTCGTCCTGTGACAGTTCAGTTTTTTCCCTATCGAGTAAAAACAAATTGATTCAAAGTTGCATTGCGAAGAAAAGGGAACTCAATCAACGACATAACACGGTCTTGCCCGTGAGAGGGTTAAATAAATAATTATTATGGGAATTTTGACGATCGCTCTTTAAATGTAAAGGGAAATCGGTCAAATCAATCGAGCCGGATTATCCGGTGATCCGGACTAATGGGGGTCCGTGGCGCCGACTTCAAATTTGAAAGGTTTGTTTTTTGAAAAATTTTCGTGTTTTTTAATAGGTTTTTGAAGGTGGGGGAGCCCCCCAGAATATGAGGGACTTTCTTATTTAAGGAGGGGTATCCCCTTACGTAAGTTACTCAGAAACAGACCATGCATCAGCCATCTGGATTAAAAAAATTCAAGCATTTTATTCCAATAAAACCAGAAGCAGTGGTGGTCTACGGGGGGGGGGGAGAGGGGGGGCGTGGTCAGTATTAGCGGGGTGGCGTAAAATTTTTAGGGCTGTGTTTTTGAAAAATTTTAGCGTTTACAATGTTTTTGGGGGGGGGGAGAATCCCCCACCCCCCATAACTTGAGGGCAGTTTCTATTTAAGGGAGGTATCTCCTTACTTAAGTTTCTCTGAAACAGAACAGGCAGTGGCCATCTGGATAAAAAAAATTCAAGCATTTTATTCTAATAAGATCAGAAGCAGTGTGACCTCCGGGGGGGGGGGGGGGGGGAGTGGTGCGGGGTGCGCAAACTTCGAATTTTTAAGGTTTGTTTTTTAAAAATTTTCGTGTTTTAATGAGTTTTTTGGGGGTGGGGGGAACCCCCCGTAATTTGCGGGGGTTTCTATTTAAAAGGGTGTATCCCCTTACGCAAGTTACTCTGAAAGAGAACATGCATAAGCCGTCTGGATAAAAAAAATTCAAGCACTTTACTCCAATAAGATCAGAAGCAGTGTGGTCTATGGGGGGGGGGGGGCGTGGTCAGTGGAGAGTTTGGTTCAAACTTAAAATTTTTAGCGCTTGTTTTTGAAAAAAAATTGTACTTATGTTTTTTTTGGGGGAGCCCCCTTCCCCCGTAATTTGAGGGGGGTTCAATCTAAGGGGGGTATCCCCTTAAATAAGTTACTTTGAAACAGAACAAGCATCGGCCATCTGGATAAAAAAATTCAAGCATTTTATTCGAATAAGATCAGAAGCGGTGTGGCCTACGGGGGGGGGGGGGGGGGTTAGTGGGGCGGGTGGCGCAGACTTCAAAATTTTAAGGTTTGTTATTGGAAAATTTTCGCGTTTTTAACCACCCCCCATAATTTGAGTGGAGTGAATTTCTTTTTGAGAGGGGGGCATCCCCTCATATAAGTAACTGCAATAGGGAATAGGCATCGGCTATCTGGATATGAAAAAAAATCAAGCCTTTATTCCAGTACTAGTGGTACCCGCACGGCTTTGCCCGTAATAGAAAATTAAAAGGTCTTTTGGTCCGCCTGTATATTTACAAATAATGTATGGTGAATTTTATCGCCAATTGGCTTATGCCCATGTTATGGTCCACGTTATGGTAATCTCGTCCATCTTAAGATAATTTTGTTCCTAAAATCGGAATAGAAAAAGAACCACATCGAATTTTCGAAAAATCGCTTCGAGGTGCACACCCCCATGATACAAACTAACTTTGCCTAATTTCATGAAAATCGGGCCGAACAGTCTAAGCGCTATGCGCGTCACAGAGATTCAGACATCCAGACATCCTCCAGACAAATAGACTTTCAGCTTTATTATTAGTAAAGATTATGTGAAAAAGGGCTTAAAATTTTAATAGAAAATTAATAAAATCGAATTTTTGAAAAATCGCTTCGAGGTGCACATCCCCATGCTTCAAACTAATCGTGTGTCAAATTTCATGAAAATCGGCTGAACGGTCTAGGCGCTATGCGCGTCACAGAGATCCAAACATCCATACAGAGAGACTTTCAGGTTTGTTGTTTAAAAAGAAAGGAAAAGGAGAAAGATAAAGAAGTAAAGAAAAGAAAGATAAAGAAAGATAATTTTCAGAACAAATTCTTTCCCATTTCATTAAATTTCTGTGAAAAATGGGCTTAAAATTGGAATAGAAAAAGAACAAAATCGAATTTTCGAAAAATCGCTTCGAGGTGCACACCACTATGCAACAAACTAACTTTGCGCCAAATTTCATGAAAATCGGCCGAACGGTCTAGGCGCTATGCGCGTCACAGAGATCCAGACATCCAGACATCCTACAGACATTCTCCGGACAGAGAGAATTTCAGCTTTATTATTAGTAAAGATTATGTGTAAAGGGCTTAAAATTTTAATAGAAAATTCATAAAATCGAATTTTCAAAAAATCGCTTCGAGGTGCACACCCCCATGCTACAAACTAACTTTGTGCCAAATTTCATGAAAATCGGATGAACGGTCTAGGCGCTGTGCGCGTCACAGAGATCCTGACATCCTACAGACATCCTCCCGACAGAGAGACTTTCAGCTTTATTATTAGTAAAGATAAAGAAGATAAAGATAAGGAAGACCAAAAGCAGTATTGTGTACCAAATGGGGGGGGGGGGGGTAGTGTGGGTCATGTCGCAAACTGCGTCAGTCCAAAGGGGGTGTTTTTAAAAATTATTGATTTTTTAAGGTCTTAAATCGGTAAGGGGGGCAGCCCCCCAACCCCCAATGTCCCCCCCGTAACACATAAGGAGCTTCTTAATATTTATTGGGGGGGGGGGGTGAGAAGAGAAAGGAACCCCTTAAAGAATCCAAACGCATTCTGTAGTTTTAACAGTGTAGATTTATTTCAATCTGATTAGATTCAGTATAAATTTTAATCTGACGAAATTTAATCTGATTACTTTAGTTGACTAAATCAATCTGATTAAATTAGTTTGACTAAATTCAATCTGATTACTTTAATCTGAACTAAATCAATCTGAACTAAATTAGTTTTTTTAGTCAACTAACGAGTTAATTTAAACTAACGTTAATCTTCGTCTGCAATTGAATTAAATTTTTAAAATATTAGTCTGAACTAAATGGGACTCAGATTACTTTAGTCGATAGAGGATTTAGTTGATTAATGCCCAACACTGCCCAGCGGTAATACTGTTTTTATCAAGGATTTTACAATGAAAGAGTTAGAAATTTCTTTCCAAGAAATGGATTTTAACAAATAACCTGGTATGGATGGAATCCATGGACAAATGGTGGCCAACCTAAGTCAGCTAGGTAAAGACTTACTACTTGATATTTTTAACACCTCCTGGAACTCTGGACGACTCCCTCGGGATTGGAAAGATGCTCTCATCATTCCTATAAGAAAACTAGATAAACCAGCCAATGATCCTAATAGTTATAGACCAATCGCACTTACTAGTATCTCTTGCAAACTCATGGAGAGGATTGTCTTACATAGACTTGCTAATTATCTTGCTCATGGTAATTTTATTCCCTCTGAGCAGTACGGATTTCGTAAAGGTCATTGCACAATAGATC